>NC_041385.1:221400843-221452402 GCF_002162155.2 Triticum dicoccoides
GGTGCCAATGTCGTAGAAGAGGGTTCCGGCATGTATGTTGCTCGTGGCGATGATGTAGCCGCCCAGGGCTGCTACTTCATGTGTAGGACCTTGAAGTATGTCTAGAGGGGGGGGGGGGTGATTAGACTACTTGACCAATTAAAAACTTAACCTTTTCCCAATTTTAGAGTTTGGCAGATTTTAGCTATCTTAGGACAAGTCAAGCAATCATCACACAATTCAAGCAAGCATGCAAAGAGTATATAGGCAGCGGAATTAAAGCATGCAACTTGCAAGAAAGTAAAGGGAAGGGTTTGGAGGATTCAAACGCAATTGGAGACACGGATGTTTTTGGTGTGGTTCCGATAGGTGGTGCTATCGTACATCCACGTTGATGGAGACTTCAACCCACGAAGGGTAACGGTTGCGCGAGTCCACGGAGGGCTCCACCCACAAAGGGTCCACGAAGAAGCAACCTTGTCTATCCCACCATGGCCGTCGCCCACGAAGGACTTGCCTCACTAGCGGTATATCTTCACGAAGTAGGCGATCTCCTTGCCCTTACAAACTCCTTGGTCAACTCCACAATCTTGTCGGAGGCTCCCAAGTGACAACTAGCCAATCTAGGAGACATCACTCTCCAAGAAGTAACAAATGGTGCATTGATGATGAACTCCTTGCTCTTGTGCTTCAAATGATAGTCTCCCCAACACTCAACTCTCTCTCATAGGATTTGGATCTAGTGGAAAGGAGATTTGAGTGGAAAGCAACTTGGGGAAGGCTAGAGATCAAGATTCATATGGTAGGAATGGAATATCTTGGCCTCAACACATGAGTAGGTGGTTCTCTCTCAGAAATGGTAAGTTGGAAGTGTAGGTTTAGTCTGATGGCTCTCTCCATGAATGAAGAGGAGGTGGAGGGGTATATATAGCCTCCACACAAAATCTAACCATTACACACAATTTACCAAACTCGGTGGGACCGATTCAACAGACTCGGTCGGACCGATTTAGTAAACCTAGTGACCGTTAGGATTTTCGGTGGGACTGACATGCAACTCAGTGAGACCGATTCGGTTAGGGTTAGGGCATAACGTAATCTCGGTAAGACCGATTACACAAACTCGGTAAGACCGATTTTGGTAATAAGCTTTCCAGAGAGTTGGTCAGGTAAACTCGGTGGGACCGATTTGCTCTTTTCGGTAAGACCGAAATGTTATAAAAAGGAAACAGAGAATTTACATTGCAATCTTGGTGGGACCGATCGCTCACTTCGGTTAGACCAAAACGTTATGAAGGGAAACAGAGAGATTACAATCCCATCTCGGTGAGACCGAGATCCCTATCGGTAGAACCGATTTGCTTAGGGTTTGTGGCAGTGGCTATGACTTTCAAACTCGATGGCGCCGGATAGGAAGAATCGGTGTGACCGATTTTGGCTTTGGGTTTAGGTCATTTGTGGATGTGAGAAAGTAACTGAGGGTTTTGGAGCATATCACTAAGCACATGAAGCAAGAGGCTCATTAAGCAACACCTCATCCCTCCTTGATAGTATTGGCTTTTCCTATAGACTCAATGTGATCTTGGATCACTAAAATATAAAATGAAGAGTCTTGAGCTTTTGAGCTTGAGCCAATCCTTTGGCCTTAGTATTTTGAGGGATCCACTTTCATCATCCATGCCATGCCATTAATTGAGATTTCCTGAAATAATGGTCTTGGAATAGCATTAGCTCAATGAGCTATATGTTGTTATGAATTACCAAAACCACCTAGGGATAGTTGCACTTTCAATCTCCCTCTTTTTGGTAATTGATGACAACATATAGATTAAAGCTTCGACAAATGATAATAAGATTAAACACATCGTCGCTTTGAGAAGTATGTGATAAGCAAGAGCTCCCCCTAAATTTGTGCATAGTTTAAGATTTGCTTTGGACTGCAAATGCACAAGGAATTAGGCTCATGGGTTACTCTTCCATGTCACATACATCTTGGTGGAGCGCTCAAAATGATAAAGATTGAATACATGCACTCATCACCAAGCAAAGTGAATGATCACATAGGATAAATAAGATAATATCATCAAACATGCATAAATGTAGCTTATGATCAAACACATGATCATCAATGTCTCACAAGAATAGCATAGTATCTCAAGCACTCAAAAGCAAACAAGTTTTAACCACCAAATCAAAGCAAGAGAGAACAAAAGCAACACTCTCTCTCTCGAAGCCTATGATCTATACATTTTTCTCCCCCTTTGGCAACAAGTTACCAAAAAGTTCATAGAAAATGCATAGTGCTAGATCGACTCTCAGGCTTGATCTTCAGGTGGTGGTATCCGGATAACTCCAAGAACGAAGGCTTCAGTTGAAGTAGAGGGTGCTGGAGTTGATGTTGGAGCTGGTTGCACTAGAGCTATAGGAGCTGTAGCTGGTGCAGATGATGTTGCTCTAGTGTCTGTCACAGGCACTGCAACTGACCTCTGGGCTCTAGGCACTCTGGCAAACACATTAGTGGTAGTCTTGCCCTACCTCTCCTGCATGTCATCCTGCAGCTGCTCCACAACTGACTGAATCTCAGTTACCTTGACATCTAGATCATCGAATTTGAGTTCCATGATTCTTTCCAAGCTCTCCTGATTTCGAGTGAGGGTGGCCAATCCCTTCTCAGTCCTCAGAGTTGATGCTATCAAGTAACCAAGCTGCTCCTGCTTGTTCTTCAAGAAATACTCAGATGCCTCCTCTTGAGTTGGCATCTTGGCAGCCTTCTCCTTCCTTGCCTTCTCCTTCTTCTCTTGAGCTTGAACTGATGATGGATCATTCTCATTCATGACAACCTGATTGTCCTCAAAGTCTGGATAAAGTGGAAAATGTTCCTTATCCAATAGATATTTGCATGTGCCCATCTTTGAGTTAATCAACTCCTGAATCTGAGGGGCATATCCACAGCTCCTCTTCTGATCTGCTGCAGTCCTCTTAATGGTCTCTACCATAAGGCTCATGACCTTAAATTTCTGTGGCACATCAAACAAATGCAACATGTTGATTGCATGCCCTCTGATCATGTTGTGGTCACCAGACTTAGGCAACAGAGTGTGCCTTAGGATCCAGTTGATAGTTGGCAGCCCTGAAAGAAGAAAGTGGACTGATCCAAACTTATGTGTCTCAACAGCTTTGTCTGGTATCTCCTTGTACATGTATGCCATGGAATTGTGGTCCATCTTCTTCTTGGCATAGATATCCAAGTCATCTTCACTTTCCTTTGGGGCATTGATCAGTTTTGCCCACTCCTCAACTGTTGACTGGTACCTTGTACCTTCAGACATCCAGACTATCCTCCCATCTGGATAGAAGTGTGTTGTGGAGTAGAATTGCATGATAAGTTCATCATTCCAGTTGGTGAGCTTTTGCCCAACATAATCTGCAACTCCACAAGCAACAAAGTTGTCTTGCACTCCAGGATAGTGCTCTTCATTATCCTTCATGTAGGTCCAGTCGACCCACCTCATATCACATACTGTGGGCTTCTTATCCAACAAGATTGTCTCATAGAAGTCCTGCTGTTCCTTTGTATGGAACCTGTAATCAACAGCAGTTCTTCTCCTTGAGGCATATGGATATGACATCCTCCATATCCTCAACCCTGAGTCTCTTCTGATGTTCATGTCCTCAGCCACAGGATGGGCATCATTGTGGTCTGGTATCTTGGGCTTGAGCTTCCTTAGGACCTGTCCTTCTTCATCTTGCTCATCAGCAACATTTGGCACTGGGGCCTTATTCTTCTCAGCAGCTGGAATACTCCTGGTATTCCTCTTTGGTGCAAGCTTGGCCTTGGGGGCAGCTTTGGGTGCTTCCTTGGGCTTAGATGTTGTAGCCCTGATCTAATAACATCACCCATAAGCTTTGGTGCCTTGGGTGCTGGTGCAACAACCTCTTCTTCTTCTTCAGAGTCTCTTCTCATTGAGGGCTTTCCAAGAACCTCGGCAGTTGTGGTTCTTGCTCTCTTCTTCTTCTTATCCTGAACAGCTTCATCCTCTGATTCAATGGTAAACTTCATTGTTTCTCCAGTAGGAACTTTCTTGGATTTGGAAGTTGTGACTTTCTTTGCAGGTGCCTCTTTGGGTTCAGTCTGTTCCGGCACTTGAGTGGACCTTCTGACCTTGGGCATAAGTGTTCTCTTGGCAGGAACCTTCTTATTCAGTCCAGGTTTTGTGCTATGTGCTGAGCCATACTCCTTTTTGAGTACTACCTTCTTGGAAGTAGCCTCATCCTCTTCAGCTCTATAATCCTCATCTTCAGAGTCTGAAGTTCTCTTCTTCCTTTGCCTGGTAGCAGCCTTAGGCAGATTGCTAGGAGTGCTTCTGCTACCATCATCTGAGGAACTAGAGGGACTAGTGCCCTCACTCATCTGAGCCTGCTCTTCTGACCTGTTCTGTCTGTCACTCTGGTCTGACATGCTGCAAACACTGACTACTGACCCTGTGAAGAGTTATAGATGAGATAGAGTGGATGAGCATCACAAAATGCAGAGATTTTTGCAAAAGAATGATTCAAAAATTCAGTTTTAGTTTTCCACAGAAAGCATTTCGGATCAACCGATTTTCAAACTCGGTGATACCGAAGCAGTTTTGGAACCTAAACTGATGAACTCGGTTGGACCGAGTCACAGTTCGGTGGCACCGAGACTGCTAGGGTTTCACAAAGTCCTAAAATCGGTCTCACCGATTAGCAATTCTCAGTCAGACGGAGAGTTACTAGTGCAATGGCGTTAGCCAAATCGGTGGGACCGAGTTTTTCAACTCGGTGGGTCTGAGATGGTTTCGGCGGAAACCTAACCCTAAAATTTCGAATCTCATCTATTCTACAGATTGCATTGATTGTATAGGAGTGTTTCAATCGTGGCAAGAATCAATAAGAACACAATGTGCTAGGAATCGGACGAGGATAGCATAGTGATCGAGTCCATACCCTAGCTTGGCGATGAACTCGCTATGGCGGCAACGGCAGGGTTGAATTCCGTTGACGGCGGCGGAGACCAGCGACAGGAGGCGGCTGGCGACGAGGAGACGATCCGGAGACCCTGGAGGCAGAGCAAGCTATTGCGCGGGCGAAGGGGTTCGGAGGAATTTCCAAATTTTTTCCCATGACTATATATAGCCTGACCCTGTCGGTGTGACCGAGTGGAACAACTCGGTGGCACCGAGATGCATAACTGTATACAATGACAACAACTCGGTGTGACCGAAAAGTTCAAATCGGTTGCACCGAGATTGAAAACTTAGATCAACTTAATGATCTCGGTGGGACCGAAATGTAGGAATCGGTCAGACCGAGAATCACAAAGAAGTTTTGGAAGTTTAAGTCTATGACAAATCAGGGACTCCGAGTGCTCCTCACACAGAGTGGTTCGAATCTGACTTGATCAAATTTTGTGATGTAGCATGAATAGAGTTTGAGACGAGAAAATCATAGATAGCTAGAGAAGGTTCTTAGGCATTCTTGTCCATCCACTTGGCAAAAAGAAAAGAAGCCAAACAATCAAAACAACAAGTGGATGTCCTTGAATGAGTAAAATATGCACCAACATGTTCACACAATAAGATGGCAAATGAAATATGTGGCAAAACATGCACAACCAATTCTAGCATCTATCAAACAATTGGCGATGACTAGGTCATCTATATATGAGTATATTGACTTAGGAGTCAAATGAAAACATTTGATCATATGTCATACTCATCGTTTAAGCTCAAGTGGGGTTACCACTTTTACATAATGCATTGATGTGTTCACACCATTAGAGTTGCTTTCACTCAATTCTTAGAGTTAAGCTCCCCCTAGATGTGAGATCCCCCCTTAGAGGGATGAACTAACCTTGGGTTTTGTCGATGATGACTTCATGTAGGTGTTGAAGATGTGGATGCTCAATGTTGATGTAGATCATTTGGAGCAATCCGTTGGAGTGAGTTGCACAACTTACCTACATGGGTTAGTCCCACAAGGAACAAACACGAATATCCATAGACATAGAGAGATGCACACACAAGATGATGTCCATGAAATCATTAGGTTACCTTGTCCCTTGTCTTACCAACATGAGGGTTTGTGACTCCTTGAACTAGTGCAAGATGTGGAAGTTGATTACACTTGTTCTTGCCATAATGATATGAGTGAATAATGTTGGTGGAGTCACCCTCAAGAACTCTCTAGTTCTTCTTCTTCGGGATCCACATCATCTTGATGGGAATCCTTGGAGTTGTAGTTGTACTTGATGAAGTAGAACTTGACGTAGTCATGGGAATCCACTTGAACGAGGCCTTAGGTGCTTCTTCAAATGTATCAATCTCTTCTTGAAGCTTGTCCTTGCCTTTGTTCTTGTGGTCTTGTGGTGGAAGATCATCTTGTGCTTGTGTTCCCTTGAAGGAAGTAGGATCATACTTCTCTTATTGAGGAATAAACTTCGTCTTGGGGTATTGATCTTCTTCCCACTCAACTCCATTGGCATTGAAATTTCGTTCAAAACCAACACCTTGATTCTTCCGGTGCCTTCCTTGCTTGCGTACAATTTCCTCGAATTGCTTACTCCCGGCAAGGCTCTTGTAAACACCTTTCTCTATAATTCCCTTCAATAAGCTATTTTCTTGCTCAAGTGTAACTTGGCTAAGAGAATCATTAGTGGAATCAAGAGAACTACTATAAGCAACAATATTGGATTTGACATTGTTATTGTTACTACTAGAGGAAGGATCTTTCTTGTACTTGTTACTAGTCTTGACTTGAGGCATGTAAGTAGATAAGAGTAAACGCTTGGCAATGTAAGAAGAACTTTTCTTACGGAGATCATCATTGATTGCTTTTAAGAACTCATGCTCTTGCTCAAGATTGAGCTTTTCAAAGCGTAACTTCTCATGAGCCCTTAAAAGTTCTCGATGATCTTCGAAGATAGTTTCATGAGCTAACTTAAGAGTGTTTAGTTCTTTAGTTAGAAGCTCAATCTTCTCCTTATCATTGTTATTCGTCTTATCTTGATTAGCATGATTAATTGACGTTTCATCATAGTATCCATCACTAGAGTTGTCAACAAGTAAATCATCATCCACAAGCAAGTCATCTTCATCACTATCGAAATCAACATACTCAGGATGTGTTACCTTTGGACCTTTGGCCATGAAGCATCTTCCAATTCCTTCATTTGGTGAATCAAATATGTCATAGGAGTTGGTTGACACAAGTGCTAGACCGGCAACACCTTCATCTTGAGTATATTCGGAGTCAGAGTGATAGCTTCTCTCGGAGTGATTGTCGGAGTCGGAGCCGGATACCCATTCACCAACATGAGCTTGATGTCTTCGTTTTGTGTAGCTCCTTGATGACTTGTCCTTCCTTTCCGAATCCTTGCTCCTCCGTGAGGGTCTTCATTCATAACGATCATCTCTACTCCTCCTCTCTCTCGGTGGTGATTCTTCTCTTTTGCCTCTTCTTCTTGGAGAATCTTCTCTTCTTTTGTAGGGTGCCGTACACACATTGGAATAGTGTCCGGGTCTCCCACAATTGTAGCAATTGCGCTCTCGGCTAGAAGATCTCTTGTCATTGTAAGACCTTGACTTGGAGCTTCTTTCTTTGCTTCTACTCTTGTAGAATTTGTTGAAGTTCTTCACCATTAAGCTCAATTCTTCATTGAAGGTTTGTTTCTCACTTGATGATGTGGGGGCTTCACTTGAGACTTTGTAAGCACCACTTGACTTGTTGTGAAGTTCCTCCTTGTCTTTAAGTGACATCTCATGAGCAACAATTCTTCCAATGACTTCCATTGGCTTGAGATCTTTGTAGTTTGGCATCATTTGGATCAATGTGCACACGGTATCATACCTTCCATCCAATGCTCTTAGGATCTTCTTGATGATGAATCTGTCGGTCATCTCTTCACTCCCTAGGCCGACAATCTCATTTGTGATAAGTGCAAGCCTAGAGTACATTTCAGCGACACCTTCACCATCCTTCATTTTGAATTTGTCAAGCTGACTTTGGAGCACATCCAACTTGGATTCCTTGACGGATTCGGTACCTTCATGCATATCAATCAAAGTATCCCAAATTTCCTTTGCATTCTCAAGACGACTGATTTTGTTGAATTCTTCGGGGCATAATCCGTTGAATATGATATCACAAGCTTGAGCGTTGTATTGCAGCATCTTCAATTCTTCCGCATTAGCTTCACGGTTTGGTTCTCTCCCATCAAAGAATTCACCTTGCAAGCCAATACAAATAATTGCCCAAATGGCGGGGTTATGTCCGAGAATATGCATTTTCATCTTATGCTTCCAACTAGCAAAATTAGTACCATCAAAGTAAGGACCTCTACGGTGATAATTTCCCTCGCTAGACACCATACTCTCCTAGGTTGTGAAACCAAGGCTATGACCACCAAAAGCTATGGAAATCAAAGCAAATGGAGACCAAGGCTCTGATACCACTTGTAGGACCTTGAAGTATGTCTAGAGGGGGGGGGGGTGATTAGACTACTTGACCAATTAAAAACTTAACCTTTTCCCAATTTTAGAGTTTGGCAGATTTTAGCTCTCTTAGGACAAGTCAAGCAATCATCACACAATTCAAGCAAGCATGCAAAGAGTATATAGGCAGCGGAATTAAAGCATGCAACTTGCAAGAAAGTAAAGGGAAGGGTTTGGAGGATTCAAATGCAATTGAAGACACAGATGTTTTTGGCGTGGTTCTGATAGGTGGTGCTATCGTACATCCACGTTGATGGAGACTTCAACCCACGAAGGGTAACGGTTGCGCGAGTCCACGGAGGGCTCCACCCACGAAGGGTCCACGAAGAAGTAACCTTGTCTATCCCACCATGGCCGTCGCCCACGAAGGACTTACCTCACTAGCGGTAGATCTTCACGAAGTAGGCGATCTCCTTGCCCTTACAAACTCCTTGGTTCAACTCCACAATCTTGTCGGAGGCTCCCAAGTGACACCTAGCCAATCTAGGAGACACCACTCTCCAAGAAGTAACAAATGGTGCGTTGATGATGAACTCCTTGCTCTTGTGCTTCAAATGATAGTCTCCCCAACACTCAACTCCCTCTCATAGGATTTGGATCTGGTGGAAAGAAGATTTGAGTGGAAAGCAACTTGGGGAAGGCTAGAGATAAAGATTCATATGGTAGGAATGGAATATCTTGGCCTCAACACATGAGTAGGTGGTTCTCTCTCAGAAATGGTAAGTTGGAAGTGTAGGTTTAGTCTGATGGCTCTCTCCATGAATGAAGAGGAGGTGGAGGGGTATATATAGCCTCCACACAAAATCTAACCGTTACACACAATTTACCAAACTCGGTGGGACCGATTCAACAGACTCGGTCGAACGATTTAGTAAACCTAGTGACCGTTAGGATTTTTGGTGGGACTGACGTGCAACTCGGTGAGACCGATTTGGTTAGGGTTAGGGCATAACGTAATCTCGGTAAGACCGATTACACAAACTCGGTAAGACCGATTTTGGTAATAAGCTTTCCGGAGAGTTGGTCAGGTAAACTCGGTGGGACCGATTTGCTCTTTTCGGTAAGACCGAAATGTTACAAAAAGGAAACAGAGAATTTACAATCTCGGTGGGACCGATTGCTCACTTCGGTTAGACCGGAACGTTACGAAGGGAAACAGAGAGATTACAATCCCATCTCGGTGAGACCGAGATCCCTATCGGTAGAACCGATTTGCTTAGGGTTTGTGGCACTGGCTATGACTTTCAAACTCGGTGGCGCCGGATAGGAAGAATCGGTGTGACCGATTTTGGCTTTGGGTTTAGGTCATTTGTGGATGTGAGAAAGTAGCTGAGGGTTGTGCAGCATATCACTAAGCACATGAAGCAAGAGGCTCATTAAGCAACACCTCATCCCTCCTTGATAGTATTGGCTTTTCCTATAGACTCAATGTGATCTTGGATCACTAAAATATAAAATGAAGAGTCTTGAGCTTTTGAGCTTGAGCCAATCCTTTGTCCTTAGTATTTTGAGGGATCCACTTTCATCATCCATGCCATGCCATTCATTGAGCTTTCCTGAAATAATGGTCTTGGAATAGCATTAGCTCAATGAGCTATATGTTGTTATGAATTACCAAAACCACCTAGGGATAGTTGTTCATCATGGCACGGCCACGCTCAGGTGACACTAGACGGAGGACAGGGGAGGTGCTGAGGTCGGGACTGTCGGCATCAATCTTGCGGATGGTGAAGCCCTTGTGCCAGTCGTCTAGAACCAGATAGAGGCTCTTCTCCTTGTTGCCGCTGCGGTCGTGGTAGTAGTTGGCCTCATCCTCCTCGCCCTGCCTTCTTTGCTTAGACATCCAGCCCCCGACTGACTGAATTATTGAATTCTGAAGTATATACCAGAAAAACACGCATGCAGACGAAAACACTCGAATAGATTGGACGTAGCTGGCTAAGCACGGTTGATGTAGTATCGATCTACTAGAAGCAACACGGATACGCGCAAGCAATTGATACACACGGCCATGCCTTGTGCCTGCTGATCTTTCTATTGGTCTCTAGGTGTACTGTTTATAAGGGTGCAGGGTAATACGTATATATAGCTATAGCTAGTACGGAGGAGGATTTGTGGTCTATGGGGACATATACACCCTATATGGGATTTTTTTTTAGTAATTCAACAAAAAGTCAAAAATTCCTGAATTTTTTTTGAAATAAACTTGACCTTTTGCTGTACCCGTGAGAAAAAATCCACACAAAAAAATATCCCTTTGACTTCTTTTCAAAAAAGATAAATTTTTAGCTAAAATAGTGTGAATAGTGACCTATAATAGCAAATAAATTTTGGCTTTTTTGCTATGATGTCAACTTCTGTTTTTTTTGTGAAAGTGTATATACCAGTGCAAAAGTAAGTCAAGTGTTTTTTCAAAATAGTTCTTACCTATTTTGACTTTTTAAAAAAATATTTTAAAAAAATCCCATATAGGGTGCATATACAACCAGGAACCATTGGGTATTTCCCTAGCTAGGACTTGCAACATAACCGATTCGGGACAGAACTACTGATCCTACTTGGTGATGGATTCCTACCCGAGCCGGACATGAGACGTGCTTTTTTTCTTGAGGGAAACGCCGCCGCAGCCGCCGCCAGCGAGTAACCCTAGGGCAGGGCGCTAGGATCCCCAGAGCAGGGCGGGCAGCAAGGAGCGGCGCAAGGAGGCCGTGTCGGTCGTTCCTGCCACCAGCGCTAAACCCCAGGTATTTACGTTCTGTGTCCTCCCTGCACTCTATGCTGATACATCAGCAAGGAACTGACGGTGGAAATGCTACTCCTCCCCGAACTCTATGATGCTTGATTCGATCTCATGGTGTGGAACCATTAAGGCGTGCAAGGCTATTGAGTTTGCTCCTAACGCCGGCTTGGGCGATGGGTGGGACGAATGCGAGCAGCGGCCAACGATGGACATGGACTCAAGCTAGCACAGGTCCACGGCGGAGCAGCGCACCTGCTGGTCTTCACTTGGTAGGCGACAGCAGTTTCCGCATCAAGGTATGTGCTCTTTTTTACATTCTTGTCATGTCTGATTGAGAATAGTTGTATTAGCTCATGGGCGCCCGTACCAGCAGTCCAGATTTGATTCGCGGTCAGCTCGGGTGTTGTGGAGCACAGGGAAGGAGGAGAAGGAGGGAAAGTGTTTACAATTCGGTGCCAAGGGAGATAATCGAGATGGTGGCACAGAATTAGAGGATGCCAGGTGACCAAGAGACACCACCCAATGCCCATCGATGCAGTGAGGAGTGTGGTGTTCTACAATATGGTAATTGGTAAAAGTTTTTGGTCCTATAATATCAGATAGTGTGTGTGTGAGTGTGTCTGAGAGAGAGAGAGAGAGAGAGAGATCATCTGGTGGTAGCAAGTTCAAGTAATAGTTTAATCGCGGACAAGAAATAGTATAAAGATAATGCATATTACATAAAAATAACACTGAGAATTTAGATGTATTGTTTGTCACAGAGCTGTGGCTGGCCGATTTACATGAAATAAATTCCCTCAATTGTGGTGGCAAATATAATACACATAATCCATATTGTTATGCACTAGCGCGTGTGTGAAATAGATGGATTATGGTCCCATACCCAATAAGATGGATATGTGTGTGTGTGTTAGAGAGAGAGAGAGAGAGGCTGAGGGGGAGAGAGAGTGAGGAAGAGGTACGGAGAGTGTATGTGTGTGAGGTTTTGATGGTAAAAAAGGTTGCCAGTGTCACTTGATATGTATGAGAATATTAAATGTAATATTAACATGATTAATATTGAACACTTAAAGTTAATGTGGCACCGTTGCAACGCACAGGCGTTCTTCTAGTTTACCCTAGGTTGTGAAGCAACCTATATTTCTGTCACTCCAAAAATTCCCAAATAATTCTCATAAATTTTTTGGGTCCTATCTTGCTCAAATATGGCAAAACTTTTCATTCCATGTTCAAAAATCATTCTCCAATAATTCTTTTCCTATTCTGCCCTAAATGGCACTTTGCAAAGCAAGTGCTATTTACCTTTGCCCAATTGACCTCAAACTTTTTGGACATCTTTTCCTATCCATATAACTGCCCAATGCCAAAATTCAACTCAACTTGCCTAGTAAATATTGCTAAGCAAATTCCTGTCTCAGGGAAGTCATTGTGAAGGAAGTACTAGCTAGGAATATCCTGATGAGTTAAGATTTTGCAAGGTCCCTCATATGATCTAATCATCACTCTCCACCAAATTTGAGCTCATGTAACCTTTCTAATGTGAGCGCAGCTCCAAACTTGGTTTCTGGTCAGATTTTCAGTTTGTGAAGCCACTATATTTTATATTGCTCCATTTAAGTTGAATTTTTTTTCCAGGGCATTCTCCTATCCATATGAAATCTCTCCACCAAGTTTCGGCTCAATACATTACTCCATTTGCCCTGTGCAATTTTTCCAAAATCTTGTCCAGAGAGATGCTTTGTGAAGCAAGTGCCACTTTGGCTCATCCAAATGGCATGAAACTTTTTGAGAATTTTAATATCTTAAAATCATTGGGCCATGCCCAATTTCAGCTCAACTTACATCTTCATGTGAGTGCATCATCCAAATCTCTAATTCTAGACATTATAGTGGTTTCTACATCAAGTACCAATTATCTTCATCCTTATGAGCTGCAAATTTGCAGAGGTGATTATCTTAGTGTGTGATCACACCATGCCAAAGCCCAACCTCTGCCTCCTCCTGTGTTTGTCTCCCGCAGCACAAACACCTTGTTGTTCATATGTTTTGGATCAACCTGCAAATCACTTCTTTGCCCCTAGACCGAGCTGTTTACTCATTTGAACTAAGGGCACGATGGTCTATCCACTAGACATGATGTGGCTGATCACCTGGCACCACATATGCTAGTTCACGCGGTGACCATGGGTCACGACCAGCCAAACGCGCGCTCTGGAGTGTTCCCGCCCCTGTCCTCGTCCGTTCCCTCATCGTCTCGACCTCAATTCATGTCCTGGAGCTACCCCGTGAGCCCCTGCATCATTCTGCATTCCTGCCCCGCCCTGAGTCACCGTAGTGTGGTCGCTGTCGAGCTCCCCGTGATGCGTCCGTCAGCTACAGCTCCATTGGCATGGAGCTGGAGCTCTCTAGAGCTTCCTCGAGCCCTCCCCTCGGCCTATATAAGGACCCCCAAGGTATTCCGCAGCTCCAAGCCCATCCTCGTCCCTCCTAATCCGTCGGAGCAATGGCATCTCGCCGGAGTTCACCTTTGTCCACCATGGCTGCCCCGGTCTCGTCTCGTTTCCGACGTACCTAGCCCCTCTCCTCTCCTCCCGAGCTATCCACGAGCTTCCCCTCCTCTCCGTGAGCCACCCCACCTCTCCAGTTCGTCGCCGGAGCCCCTATGGTCGCGAGCCCCTAGTCCAGCCGCCGCCTCCACCATTTGATCACCTCGTCGTCTGGTGGTCTTGAGCATCCTCGCACCTTTCCACCACCACCACCACCACCACGAGCCTCCTCTCCTTCCCACGGACCGCCCCAACCCATCTCCCTCGCTGGGGATGGCCCGCATAGCCCGCAACCCCGTCGTCCCGTAGCCTCTTTGTCCTCCTCGGGTCACCGCCCGTCACCGCCGTTCCAGGCCTCCCCGGTGGGGTGCCGCTCCTCTGAATGGATGCGGCAGGTCCCCGCGGCCCCGCCGGTGGCCGGAGCCGGCCGGGCCACCATAGGCCATCGCCCTGCCTCGCCTCGTCCTCTGTCTCTGTCGGGACAGAGCGAGCGCAGGGAAGAAGACGAGCCACGATGCCCCCTGTCCCCTGGGCCCGCATGTAAGTCTCTCCCGCCCTGGGCCCAGCTCTTAAGTGAAGACGTACTCCTCGTGTTTACGTTTTCGTTAAGCGAAAGCGTAAAACTCTGCGGCCTCAGTCCAGAATACGCTTTCTCTGCTTTGAAAGCCTATTTCTTTTCTACTGCGGCTAGGAGTACGTTTTCTTATTCTAAAAGCGTATTCTCAGAAATGCGCTTTCTGTTTTGCCTCCAGGGACTTGTTTGTAGGAGTTCTTTTTACATATTGGTCCCTGGTGTTCAAACCCTCATAACTTTTCAACCGCAGCTTCGATCGAGGTGAAACCAACGCTCACGTCTTCGTCTCGTCGATCTCTTTCTGTTGGTAACATTTTTATAAGGTGTTCACACTATGAAAATGACCATGATGCCCTTGCTTCTAATCAGCCCCCTCCGAGAGAGTAATGCCCGGCGTTTCGTTTCTGCGGCTCCACCCTACTTCTTCCCGGAGTCTCCGTCACCCCCAGGCAAGCCACAACAGCCACTTGCATGATAGTCATGCAGTAGCCTTGATTCAACTTGAATATTTAATAAAATTCTGCATGTTATCTGCCTGTTTGTTTGCTGCTACTGTCATTGTTTCGGTTATGCTCGTGGATTCAGGTCCACATTCATGCTATGTTATGATGCATTGTGTTATCTGGTGCTACTTGCAAGTATCACTTTCATGTGTCATGCTTGTTAGTGGTAATACATGCTGGTAGTAGTGATGTTCTTCAGATGCATGCTTAGTCTGTTATTCAGTACCGTTGTTATGCTTGTTCCGTTGCATCTAGTTGGTTACATGCTCACTTGGTAGTATTACTGTTATGTTCTTGCATGGCATTTGTTTCTGAAGTATAGTAGTCATGCTATGCTCATGTGTAGTGTTATGATCATGCTCGTCATTATGCCATGCTCAGTTGGATATATGCTTCATTGTTGTTATGCTTGATGATTTATTTTAGTTGCACATCCATGCTCATGTTGGTATCATGCTCATGCATTGTAGTTGCATCACATGATTTTAATATGGCTCAGCTTATTGCATTCAAGTTTAACCGGATAAAAATGAACTTGAACAACTGTTGGTTGAGTCATGGTGCCACTGAATCGAGATGACCAGTGCAACCACACTTGCCTTTATGGGAAGGACCTAGCTGGGCCTATCATCATGCCTCTCGTCAGTGCCTCTGATACGTCTCCGTCGTATCTACTTTTCCATACACTTTTGCCCTTCTTTTAGACTCTAACTTGCATGATTTGAATGAAACTAACCTGTACTGACGGTGTTTTCAGCAGAACTACCATGGTGTTATTTTTGTGCAGAAACAAAAGTTCTCAGAATGACCTGAAAATCCACGGAGATTATTTTTGGAAAATATAAAAATACTGTCGAAAGAATCAAGGCCAGGGGCCCACACCCTATCCACAAGGGTGGGGGGTGCGCCCTCTCCCCCTGGGTGCGCCCCCTGCCTTGTGGCCCCCTGGATGTCCACCAACCTCAACTCCAACTCTATATATTCTCTTTCATGGAGAAACAATCAGAGAGAAAGTTTCATTGCATTTTACGATACGGAGCCGCCGCCAAGCCCTAATCTTTCTCGGGAGGGCTGATCTCGAGTCCGTTCGGGGCTCCGAAGAGGGGGATTTGTCGCTGTCATCATCATCAACCATCCTCCATCACCAATTTCATGATGCTCACCGTCGTGCGTGAGTAATTCCATCATAGGCTTGCTGGACGGTGATGGGTTGGATGAGATTTACCATGTAATCAAGTTAGTTTTGTTAGGGTTTGATCCCTAGTATCCATTATGTTCTGAGATTGATGTTGCTATGACTTTGCTATGCTTAATGCTTGTCACTAGGGCCCGAGTGCCATGATTTCAGATCTGAACCTATTATGTTTTCATGAATATATATAAGTTCTTGATCCTATCTTGCAAGTCTATACTAACCTATTATGTGTTATGATCCGACAACCCCGAAGTGACAATAATCGGGATACTTCTCGGTGATGACCGTAGTTTGAGGAGTTCATGTATTCACTAAGTGCTAATGCTTTGGTACAGTACTCTATTAAAAGGAGGCCTTAATATCCCTTAGTTTCCATTAGGACCCCGCTGCCACGGGAGGGTAGGACAAAAGATGTCATGCAAGTTCTTTTCCATAAGCATGTATGATTATATTCGGAATACATGCCCACATTACATTGATGAACTGGAGCTAGTTCTGTGTCACCCTATGTTATAACTGTTACATGATGAACCACATCCGACATAATTATCCATCACTGATCCAATGCCTACGAGCTTTTCACATATTGTGCTTTGCTTATTTACTTTACCATTGTTACTGTTACAATTACTACAAAACTGCTACTGTTACCTTTATCACTGTTACTATTACTATCATACTACTTTGCTACTAAATACTCTGCTGTAGATACTAAGTTATCCAGGTGTGGTTGAATTGACAACTCAACTGCTAATACTTGAGAATATTCTTTGGCTCTCCTTGTGTCGAATCTATAAATTTGGGTTGAATGCTCTACCCTCAAAAACTGTTGCGATCCCCTATACTTGTGGGTTATCAAGACTATTTTTTGGCGCAGTTGCCGGGGAACATAGCTCTATTCTTTGAGTCACTTGGGATTTATATTTGCTGATCACTATGAGGAACTTGAAAGACGAAAGAACTAAGATTTTTCCCTCAACTACGAGGGGAGGTAAGGAACTGCCATCTAGCTCTGCACTGGATTCTCCTTCTGTTTTGAGTAAGCTTGCGACACCTAAACCTGCTACTGCTATGAATTCTGATATGTCACATGTTATTGATGATGCCACTTCTGCTATGCATGATACTTATGATGAAACTACTTCTGTGCTTGATACTACTTTGCCATTAGGTGAATTTCTAGATGAACGTCTTGCTAGGGTTAGAGAGAATGAAATTATTGAAGATGAATTTATTGAAGATAGTGATGATGAAGGTTCTCCCCCTAAATATGAATTGCCTGTTGTTCCTGAGGGTTATGTTATGGATGAAGAAACTGCTAGAGATTTTCTTGCTTGTAATAATAGATCTGATCTTAAGAAGCTATTAGCTAAACTGAAACAGAAATCTCTGAATGCTAGAATGAAATATGACCCTGCTTTTGCTACTTCACCTATCTTTGTTACTGATAAGGATTATGAATTCTCTGTTGATCCTGAAGTAATTACTTTGGTTGAATCTGATCCTCTCTATGGCTATGAATCTGAAACTGTTGTGGCACATCTTACTAACTTAAATGATATAGCCACCTTGTTCACTAATGATGAGAAATCTCGCTATTATTATATCCTTAAGATATTTTCGTTCTCATTAAAGGGTGATTCTAAAACTTGGTTTAATTCTCTTGATCCTGGTTGTGTGCGTAGTCCCCAGGATATGATTTATTACTTCTCTGCTAAATATTTCCCTGCTTATAAGAAACAAGCTGCCTTGAGGGAAATATATAATTTTGTGCAAATTGAAGAAGAGAGTCTCCCACAAGCTTGGGGGAGGCTTCTCCGATTACTTAGTGCTTTCCTTGATCATCCTCTTAAGAAAAATGAAATACTTGATATCTTTTATAATGGACTAACTGATGCTTCCAAGGACCACTTGGATAGTTGTGTTGGTTCTGTTTTTAGGGAAAGAGCAGTCGACCAAGCTGAATTGCTATTGAATAATATGTTGACTAATGAAAATAATTGGACTCTTCTTGAGCCAATTCCTGAGCCAATTCTTGAGCCAACTCCTAAACCAACTCCGAAGAAGAGGGGTGTTCTATTTCTCAGTCCTGAAGATATGCAAGAGGCAAAGAATTCTATTAAAGAAAAGGTATTAAAGCTGAAGATGTTAAGAATTTACCTCCTATTGAAGAAATACATGGTCTTAATATACCACCTATTGAAGAAACACATTGTCTTGATAACCCGACACAGGTAGTAAAGGTAAATTCTCTCTATAGATATGATAAAGTTGAAATCCCATCTACTAAGTTTCCTAGCCAATGTTTGGATGAATTTGATGACTTTATTGCTAGATAAGAAAGTTTTAATGCTTATGTTGGTAGAGAATTAAAGAGCAATGCTTACATGATTGGACGCTTGAGTGATTATATGGCTAGAGTTAAAGGTGAACTTAAACTCATTAGTAAATATGCTTCTATGGTTACCACTCAAGCAGAGCAAGTACTTAAGGCTCAAAGTGATTTGCTCGATGAATTATTAATAAAGATGATTTTGCTGTTAGAGTGGCTACTAGAACTAGTAAAATGACTCAGGAACCTTTGTATCCTGAAGGCCACCCTAAGAGAATTGAGCAAGATTCTCAGAGAAATAATGTAGATGCACCTAGTCCTTCTAAAAAGAAGAAAAAGAAAAATGATAGGACTTTGCATGCTTCTAGTGAACCTATTATAGACACACCTGAGAATCCCAATGATATTTCTATTTCTGATGCTGAAACACAATTTGGTGATGAAAATGAACCTAGTGATAATGTTAATGATAATGTTCATGTTGATGCTCAACCTAGCAATAATAATGATGTAGAGATTGAACCTGCTGTTGATCTTGATAACCCACAATCAAAGAATCAACGTTATGATAAGAGAGACTTTGTTGCTAGGAAGCACGATAAAGAAAGAGAACCATGGGTTCAGAAACCCATGCCTTTTCCTCCAAAGCCATCCAAGAAAAAGGATGATGAGGATTTTGAGCGCTTTGCTGAAATGATTAGACCTGTCTTCTTACGTATGCGCTTAACTGATATGCTTAAAGTAAATCCTTATGGTAAATACATGAAGGATATTATTACAAATAAAAGAAAGATACGGGAAGCTAAAATTTCCACCATGCTTGCTAATTATACTTTTAAAGGTGGAATACTAAAGAGACTTAGAGATCCAGGAGTACCAACTATACCATGCTCCATTAAAAGAAATTATGTTAAAACTGCTTTATGTGATCTTGGAGCCGGTGTTGGTGTTATGCCTCTCTCTTTATATCGTAGACTTGAATTGAATAAGTTGACACCTACCAAAATATCTTTGCAAATGGCCGATAAATCAACTGCTATACCTGTCGGTATTTGTGAGGATGTGCCTGTTGTGGTTGCAAATGTCACTATCTTAACGGACTTTGTTATTCTTGATATTCCCGAGGACGATAGTATGTCGATTATCCTTGGTATACCCTTTTTGAATACTGCAGGGGCTATTATTTATTGCAACAAAGGCAATGTCACTTTTCAAGTTAATGGTAATGAGCATACGGTACACTTTCCGAGGAAACAACCTCAAGTTCATAGCATCAATTCAATTGGAAAAATTCCAACTATCATTATTGGAGGTTTTGAATTTCCTCTTCCTACTGTCAAGAAGAAATATGATATTCTTATTATTGGGGATGTGCATATCCCCGTTGAGGTAACCTAGTGTTATACGAAATTTCTCCGGTTCCATGTCATTCGGAATTAGTTTGTTAACAAGACTTGATCAACCTTGTTAGTGGATTCCTTTTGATGAGCATGAGATGGATGAAACTAGAAGGCACAACCTTCTGTACCCTCTTTTTACTTTTTGTTATTTAGAATAAATAAAGCAAAAATAGTATTATCTGTTTGTTTTCTGAATTATCCATGCAATAAAAAAATACCCAAAAATAAAAGTTCTCCGAATGCACAGCCAATTTAGGATGATTTTTTTGGAATATTTGAGGATTTTAGGCACTGAGAACACAACAGGGGGGGGCAAGCACCTAGCCATGAGGGTCCAGGGTGCACTCCCTGCCTCGTGGGCCCATGGTGGCCCCCCTCCACTTATTCCTGCACCCACACACTCCATCTTCCTCCCAAAAAAATCCCCATCCAGTTCAAGCACGAGTTCTATCTCATTTTGCTACGATTTTCGACCTCCTTCCTCAAAGCTCCATTCACAAAACTGCTTTGGGAGATTGTTCCTTGGTATGTGACTCCTCCAATGGTCCAATTAGTTTTTGTTCTAGTGCTTTATTCATTGCAAATTTTTGCTGCCTAGGTGATCCTGTTATTGAGCTTGCATGTCAAATTTATGAGGTCTCAAGTAATTCTAATGCATGATATAGGCTCTAGGCACTTGTAGGAGTAGTTGCTATCAATTTTATTGAGTTTGATTCACTTTTATTTTGAAGTTACTAAAAATTTTAGAAAAATTTCAGAGGAAGAAATATGTCTAGGAAAATGTACCAAGGTGGTTCTTCAAGGAAGAAAGGACCCAGGCTCGCAATGCGTGAACCGGACGATGAACCACCAAGGGAAGCTGAAGTGCGGCCTTGTGAATGGCCGTCAGAAGAGTTTATGGTTAAAGCAGGCATCAAGGATGAATTTGATGCATATGTGCGTAATGTCGATCTTGAGGACTTCATGCAAGATAAGTGTCCTCAGTACTACTATTTGACTGATTCATTCGTGAGAAGGTTTAAATTTACATCTTCGCGTAATTCTCCAACTGTCCTGTTTGATATTTATGATAAATCATATACCATGGACCTAGAATATTTCACTACTGCTTGCAAACTCCCTCAGTGGGGCAGTGTTAATGAACCTCATAAATCTGAATATAAAGACTTCCTTGCTAGTATCACTCTGGGAGAATCTAGAGAAATAGCACAAGCTACCTAGGGAGCATTCACTTTCCTGCTATACATTATTTTGCTCTTTTCATTGGTAGATGCATTAACGGTAAAGATGAAGCATGTCACATGTGTGTTCTTGATCTTTGTGTTCTCAAGAGTGTTGTATTAGGTGACAAACAATACAACTTGGGGGCAATTGTTGCACGTATGTTGCATAATAATGGTTTAGTTGGAGATTTGTTTGGAGGGATTTATGCGACCCGTGTGGCTAATTATCTTGGTATACCTCCACATGGAGATGACAGGGAGTTGCCTCCCACCTATTTAGATTATAATGCCATGGTTAGTCATCATTTTCTTGAGAGGAATGAACAATTCCTCCAGTATGGACTAATCTTCGATTGACGTCGAGCTGTCTATATTACTCTCCCTGCTCCTGCCCTTTTTGATTATCAGGCAAAAAGAAGATATGTTATAACCAGCGAGGAGGCAACCAAGTACGAGAGGAGGTCGGAAGCAGCTCGCCGCCATGCCGCAGCTCAGGACGCAATGGCTGTTGCATCTCAGTACGACCCCAGTTACAACTTCGGATATCAGTCAGGCTACCCATGGGCATAGACCAACTTAGGACAAAAACCTAAGCTTGGGGGAGTACGTATTTCTCACCAACATTACATTCATGTTCACACACTCATTCTAGTTGTCGGTGCTCATACTTTTTGATTGTACTATCCATGCTAGTTTATTTTTTTTTTCTAGCTTTCTTCTTGTGTGTTTGATAAACCTTAAGAAAAACCAAAAAAATTAGTTAGTTTACTTTCCATGCTTGTAGTAACAATTAAAAGAAAACCCAAAAAGATTTCTTGTTCTTCTTTTGCTTGTTGGGAGCTTTCCCGTGTAAATAGTTTTATTCCTTTTCTTTCCTTTGGGGGTTGAGAGGAGAAGACCATAATGAAAATGTTTAGTGGCTCTAATATGCATGATTGTTGATTTAAACAAGAGCCCATATTACCTTGTCTTCTCCCTTGAATTGAATTCTTGCAGATTCCAGCTTAGTCCAATGCACATGCACTATTATTATTATACACATTGTTCGGTCGTGCAAGTGAAAGGCAATAATGACGATATATAATGAACTGATTGAGATGAGAGAAGCTGGTATGAACTCGACCTCTCTTGTTTTTGTAAATATGATGAGTTCATCATTCCTGTTTCAGCCTATTATGAATAAACATGTTTGCAATGACAATTAGAGATTATAGTTGCTTATGCCATGCTTAATTAGCTAGGAGCTTATAATGGTTTACCTTGTGTGCCAACATGCTATTAAAATGGTTGTGATGTGGTATGATAGGGTGGTATCCTCCTTTGAATGATTCGAGTGACTTGACTTGGCACATGTTCACGCATGTAGTTGAAAACAAATCAACATAGCCTTCATGATATTTATGTTCATGGTGGATTATATCATACTCATGCTTGCACTCGTTGTTGATTAACTTTAATGCATGTTCATGACTTTTGTCGCTCTCTTAGTTGGTCGCTTCCCAGTCTTTTGCTAGCCTTCACCTGTACTAAGCGGGAATACTGCTTGTGCATCCAAACTCCATAAACCTCAAAGTTATTCCATATGAGTCCACCATACCTTCCTATATGCGGTATTTACCTGCCGTTCCAAGTAAATTTGTATGTGCCAAACTCCAAACCTTCAAATGAAATTCTATTTTGTATGCTCGAGCAGCTCATGTATCAACTAGGGCTGTCTATATCTTCCATGCTAGGTGGGTTACTCAAGAGGAGTGGACTCCACTCCTCATTCATGAGAAAATGGCTGGTAATCGGGATGCCCAGTCCCATGATCAAAAGATCAAATCAAATCAAAATAATTAAACAAAACTCCCCCAGGATTGTTGCTAGTTGGAGGCACCTGTTGTTTCGGGCAAGCCATGGATTGATGCTTGTTGGTGGTGGGGGAGTACAAACTTTACCATTCTGTTTGGGAACCGCCTATAATGTATGTAGCATGAAAGATATCGAGATCTCATAGTTGTTGCGTTGGCAGTGAAAGTATACCACTCAAAATGTTATTCATCTCTATTTTAAAATCGAGCTCTGGCATCTCTACAGATCCCTGCTTCCCTCTGCGAAGGGCCTATCTATTTACTTTTATGTTGAGTCATCACCCTCTTATTAAAAAGCACCCGCTCGAGAGCACCGCTGTCATTTGCATGCATTACTATTAGTTTATATTGGTATGACTTGACTGGATCTATTTTACCATGAATTACAATGTTTAATCAGTCCTTGATCTTTGAAGGTGCTCTGCATTTATGTTTTGCGGTCTCAGAAAGGGCTAGCGAGATACCATCTTGTTATATCATATTATGATTGTTTTGAGGAAGTGTTGTCATCCGAGATTTATTATTATTGCTCGCTAGTTGATTATGCCATTGATATGAGTAAACAAGAGACCTAAGTGTTATTGTGAATATGGTTAGTTCATAATCTTTGCTGAAAACTTGAATGCTGGCTTTACATATTTACAACAACAAGAGCAAACAGAGTTTGTAAAAGTTTTTCTTTATCACTTTCAGTTTGTCAACTGAATTGCTTGAGGACAAGCAATGGTTTAAGATTGGGGGCGTTGATACGTCTCCGTCGTGTCTACTTTTCCAAACACTTTTGCCCTTGTTTTGGACTCTAACTTGCATGATTTGAATGAAACTAACCCGGACTGACGCTGTTTTCAGCAGAACTACCATGGTGTTATTTTTGTGCAGAAACAAAAGTTCTCGGAATGACCTGAAAATACACGGAGATTATTTTTGGAAAATATAAAAAATACTGGTGAAAGAATCAAGGCCAGGGGGCCCACACCCTGTCCACGAGGGTGGAGGCGCGCCCCCTGCCTCGTGGGCCCCCTGGATGTCCATCGACCTCAACTCCAACTCTATATATTCTCTTTCGCGAAGAAAAGAGTCAGAGAGAAAGTTTCATCGAGTTTTACGATACGGAGCCGCCGCCAAGCCCTAATCTCTCTCGGGAGGGCTGATCTGGAGTCCATTCGGGGCTCCGGAGAGGGGGATTCGTCGCCGTCATCATCACCAACCATCCTCCATCACCAATTTCATGAAGCTCACCGCCGTGCGTGAGTAATTCCATCGTAGGCTTGCTGGACGGTGATGGGTTGGATGAGATTTACCATGTAATCAAGTTAGTTTTGTTAGGGTTTGATCCCTATTATCCACTATGTTCCGAGATTGATGTTGCTATGACTTTGCTATGCTTAATGCTTGTCACTAGGGCCCGAGTGCCATGATTTCAGATCTGAACCTATTATGCTTTCATGAATATATGTGAGTTATTGATCCTATCTTGCAAGTCTATAGTCACCTATTATGTGTTATGATCCGACAACCCTGAAGTGACAACAATCGGGATACTTCTCGGTGATGACCGTAGTTTGAGGAGTTCATGTATTTACTAAGTGCTAATGCTTTGGTTCGGTACTCTATTAAAAGGAGGCCTTAATATCCCTTAGTTTCCATTAGGACCCCGCTGCCACGGGAGGGTAGGACAAAAGATGTCATGCAAGTTCTTTTCCATAAGCACGTATGACTATATTCGGAATACATGCCTACATTACATTGATGAACTGGAGCTAGTTCTGTGTCACCCTATGTTATAACTGTTACATGATGAACCGTATCCGGCATAATTATCCGTCACTGATCCAATGCCTACGAGCTTTTCACATATTGTGCTTTGCTTATTTACTTTACCGTTGTTACTGTTACAATTACTATAAAACTGCTACTGTTACCTTTATCACTGTTACTATTACTATCATACTACTTTGCTAGTAAATACTTTGCTGCAGATACTAAGTTATCCAGGTGTGGTTGAATTGACAACTCAACTGCTAATACTTGAGAATATTCTTTGGCTCCCCTTGTGTCGAATCAATAAATTTGGGTTGAATACTCTACCCTCGAAAATTGTTGCGATCCCCTATACTTGTGGGTTATCAGCCTCTAACGAGGGAAGGTTATGGGCGCGCGCTACCCTGATCAGGTTGGCGGACATAAGCCTGGTCTTCCCATAGTTGTTGTTATGGTACCGTGTCCCCGTTTGGGACCGTTTATGTTTTGCCATGACGTCGTTGATGACTTTGGTAGGCACAAGGCCACCCATGACTTGTCCCAAAGGGGAGTTGGCCGGAGTGGCCGAGAGAGTGTCATGGCAGTAGATCGGTTTTGTTGGAACGCCGTTGGTCCACATGTATGGGAGTGTGAGGCCATGGGTTCCGTGGTGTGGGTACAATGTGCTAACCTATGCAGAGTGTGGGTTAAATCTATCGATAGCCGCGCCCGCGAATAAGGGCCTAGTTCATAGTCAGTCACACTATGGACCAATAATAATAATAATCTGATTAATAATAACCCCGATTTGATGATGAGAAAGAGATTGGTGGTGATCGAGAAAGGATCACAGAGGTATCAAGGATACCGAAGTTGGTTGATATTTATGTGATCGTGAGATGATCATGGAGGTATCATGGATACCGATGTTGGTAAGTTGATGCCTGAGATGGTTACGAGGTAACCGCCAAGTAGGAGTAAGTTGGTGCATGCAAATGTTAACCTGTTGCATGTAGTATCATCATGTTCATATGCTTATGCCATGCTAAAGTTGTATCATGTTCACCTTGTGCATGCCATGTTGTTCTGTTAGTATCATGTTCATGATTGCTTTAACTTGCTAATGCCATGTTATTGTTTGTCTTGACTACCTTTGGTTATTGTGAGCTTGCAAGTACATTCAATGTACTGACCTGGTGTGTCATGCTAGTTTGCAGGTCGTGCCTGGATTGCTTGCTTGTTTGGTGTGGTTCCTGTGTCCGCAAGCTAGGATAAATGTTCCAGCCAGAGTTCCTGAGGATTGGAGTCCATCATCGCCGTTCGTTGTTCTGCCGCCAATAGTTATTCTGCTACCAGTAGTTGTTCCACTGCCTCGAGTTGTTATGCTGCTTGCGTAGAACAACTGTGGTTGGTGTAGTGTCGCCATGCCGATGTTATTCATTGTAATATCGGAGACCTTGTATTCATATTCGTGTTATAATAGAGAGCTAGTTTGTTCTATGCTAAGTAGTGTCGTATTCCAGAAGACTTCACCTCGATCTCTGGGCTGGAATACGGGGCGTTCCGGTTTCTCTCAGCCGAGGTCCACAGCCCGGATGTACGTACGTAGTCGCATTTACTTTTTTGCATCATGGTTGTACATACGTGTACACGATATAGACGGGACTGCTTGGCATGCTACATCAGCGGTTCTACTATGACACCTGCCGCTCCTTACTCGACCACGTGTCATCGCTGCAGAGAGACCGATCGACCGCTATGTACATACACATTCGCGGCGAGATAGATAACACTATGTATGCTTCGACCTGGTGGGTCCCAGCTGCCAGGAGGTAAGGATGCACTTCCTTCCATGCGAAGATGTAGCTAGTGGGTCCTAGTTGTCAGGGGGAAACATTTTTTCATGAAATACAGAGGCCCTTCCGGTGGGTCCTTGCTGTCAGGTGAAGGAATCATTATTTTGCACATAATAAAGAGGCACTTCCCTGCGTGCAGCCGCGGAGACAGCTGTCAGCCTCTCCATGTACAGTCCTCTTCCAATGGATGACGTTCCTTGACCACGTTGACTACGCCGTGCCGAGAGCACCAAGGCTGTGGACAACGGCATGGCCTAGGAAGGGAACGACCCGAAGCCGGGGAAGACTTGGCAGTTATGTCCCATGCGGAGGGGAGTACGAGGGTTTACTGGTTCGGCTACAGTGTGAGGTTGCTGTCACCGGAGAATAACAGGAGGTGTGGGTGAGTAGAGGGTGGCCAGGTCAGCGATGGGAGTAGGGTGGGGCGATGAGGCCTATGCGGCAGCACGGCCGGCCACGGGAGCAGGCAATCCGCCGGTGCTGGTTTGGGCGGCTGGAGTAGGAAGATCAGAGATTGAAGAAGCATGACGGCTGTTGGATGGACATCCAACAGTCACCACTCTCTTGTGTTGACTACGTTGGCACGACCTTGCGGGCTCGTCAACCTTTTTTTTATGAAAGCATATGCGTCAACCTAGTAGGCCCACAAGTCAGCCTCAAATAAGTGGAAAACAACATAAAACCCATCTGCCATTATTTCTAATAAATTTGTAGCCCATTGGCTAATTATTAAGGATTTTTTGAAGCCCATATTCTTTTTGTTAGTATTACATCCCATATTTTGGCCATGGTTAAAAAATTCAACGAAAAATTTCATATTTCGGTGCGGTCCGAACTGTTTTTAATCCCAAAATTTTGAATCACGTTCAAACTAATTTAAAAAAAATAAATTTATATGAATTTAAAGTCCAACTTAATTTTCCACGCAAAAAATTAAATTTGAAATCTCAAAATCCTAAAAAGAAATTGAAACTAATTGCCGGTTTGTTGTGTTTTCCAAATTTACATCCCATTTCTTACTACTTACCCCATTTTCAGGGCAAGCAAATATATTGCTCTCGTCTTGAAAGATTTGCGGCCCAGCAGGGCTGAGAAAAGCAAGTAGGCGTTCGTTGGGTGTTATTAAAAAATAGAACTGGGCTGGCCATTTTCAGAACGAAAAAAACAACTGGGCTCATCATGTGGTAAACATAAAATAAAAGCCTTGGCTAGACGGGCCACAGCCCCCGCACAGCCCCATTAATACCCCGCTCCGTCTCTAAAACGAAAAAACAACTATGCGATCTACTGGGTCCGTGGTGTCAGTCGCTCATTGTGTAATTCTCTCGTTTATTGACTATACGTTGACAATGGCGTGGGACCCAGATGTCAAACTATTAGGAGGAAGCATTTTTTGGTTTGTAATAATGAGGCACTTGCTTGCGTATTGCCATGACTCTGGTGGGTCCCTACTGTCATCCTCTCCATGTATCGTCATCTATTGATTCCTCTTGGTTATTGGCCGTGTTGACTACGCCAGACGATGATGCACCGCGCATGGCGAGCGAACCAAGGTGGAGGACGACGGCGAGCCTTAGACGAGAATTAACAGGAGCCATGGAAGATGCGGCAGTGTAGTCACAGGTGGAGGGGAGCATGAGGGTTGACTAGTTCGGGTGCGGGTTGGGGCTAACATCGCTAGAGAATAACATGACGTGTGGGGGAATAGAGGGGATGGACTGGCCAATGTTTGAGCATACGGTAGGGCGGCGGAGGCGGAACTAGCCGTGTGAGGTGGGAGCAGGCGGGATCGACGACATGGTTTGGTTTGGGCGGCTAGAGGAAGAAGACAAGAGATAGATGTTGGTGTCAAAACCGTCGGATCTCGGGTAGGGGGTCCCGAACTGTGCGTCTAAGACTAAAGGTAACAGGAGGCGGGGGACACAATGTTTACCCAGGTTCGGGCCCTCTCGATGGAGGTAATACCCTACTTCCTGCTTGATTGATCTTGATGATATGAGTATTACAAGAGTTGATCTACCACGAGATCATAGAGGCTAAACCCTATAAGCTAGCCTATGATTATGATGGTTGTTGTCCTACGGACTAAACCCTCCGGTTTATATAGACACCGGAGGGGGCTAGGGTTACACAGAGTCGGTTACAGAGAAGGAGATCTACATATCCGAATTGCCAAGCTTGCCTTCAACGCAAAGGAGGGTCCCACCCGGACACGAGATGAAGTCTTCAATCTTGTATCTTCATAGTCCAACAGTCCAGCCAAAGTATATAGTCCGGCTGTCCGAGGACCCCCTAATCCAGGACTCCCTCAGTAGCCCCTGAACCAGGCTTCAATGATGATGAGTCCGACGCGCAGATTGTCTTCAGCATTGCAAGGCGGGTTCTTCTCCAAAATCCCTGAGTACCTATTGTAATGAGTAGTGTCCGGCTTCCCATTAATGTTGCACTCCTCGGCTTCTGTACCCTAATAATGGCAGTCTCCATGTGTCGAGCGAATGCGAGAAGTCGGGGCATTTTTACATCTGCCACCTTGACCATGTTAGTAAATCGTCTATTAAAGAGACGGGGATCCTCAGATCCAAATCACACCATCTTCCCCCAGCGAGTATCCATCAGAGCGCGCCCGAAAAAAGCCATCCCATCATGGCCGGCCGCCACAACTCCTCCTCTCACTCCCGTAGCGCTAAGCTAGGTGACTGGGAGAAGTGTTCCGTCCCCCACGGCCGATTGGTGGAGTTGCAGACCCAGGGGTGTCTCCCGCTTGCATATATGGTCCCCGTCCGAGCCGGACTTGCCACTTACAATGGCGGGGAGCAAGCGGAGAGTTTTCCCAACCCATCCAGGGGGGAGTGGGTATGCCTTGTCCCTTACTTGCTGAGGGGCCTCGGATTTCCAATCCATCCGTTCCTCCGCGGGCTCCTGGAGTACTACGGCCTCCAGCTGCATAACTTTACTCCTGCCTCCATACTACACATCACAGGCTACGTCGCCCTTTGTGAGCTATTTCTAGGCTACGAAGCTCATTTCGAGCTATGAATGAGGCTATTCTGCCTCGTACCCCACACTCAGGAGGGGTTAATGTATCAAGTGGATGGAGCCGAAATATGGCGTATCGCCGGGACCGGATACCTGTCCGGTACTCTGAAGAAGACGTCCGAAGACTGGCCTTCGGAGTGGTTTTATATGGAGGATGTCCCCCTTCCGGACCCTATTCAGATGGGCCTTCCTGAGTTTGCTAATGCCCCATTGAAGAAACGCCACAACTGGCGCCCCCGGAGCCCCCAGGAGGAAGATAACATAGAAGTCCTTTACCTGATGGGCAGGATAAAAACGCTGGCCAAATCAGGACTGACAATAATCGAGGTTATGTCAATATGTATAATGCGGGGGGTGCAGCCACTTCAGTATTGGGGGAAACCCATGTGGCACTTCAATGGAGAAGACGATGCCACCTGCTGCGGTCGTAAAGCTCCGGACTCCGCCACCGCTTTGGCGAAAATGCTGTCTGATTTGTACAAAGGAGAAGAAGAGGAGTTTACTGTATTAAGCAACGGGATGGATTTTCCATGTACAACCCCCCAAGCTGGGTGAGTTGCTATCTTTTATTCCAGTCATTCCCGCATTCTTCATCACAAATATTTACCTTGCTAATTCATAGCAGGAACTGCGAAAAGCTGTGAGGGAGGTCCACAGCCAGAGGACCCCGACCAGGCCCTCGACCCCGGACTCGAAGAAGATCTGGACGTATTTGTGGAGCTTGTCGATAGGACGTTCTATTAGCTAAGCTGTGACGGTGCCTTGGTGGCCATCATAGCTGATTACCCTGGCCTACTCCCTGCATCACATGTAAGTAAAACCAGAGTCCCAACTTCCAAGAAGGATCCCTTCTTTGCGCTTTACCCACCGCACATTTATTGCATCTTACAGGGAAGGCCATCGGGGCGCTGTGCCGAACCCGCGGTGACTCGCCAACAAGGGGGCACCGAAGCTGGGTAGGCTTAAAAGGAAGGCGGTCAGGACCGGGACACCGTCGCAGAGGTATGATTAAGAACCTACTCCGTGATTATCGTCTTTAAAATATAATAATGTCCGTGGTCCCTGGTAGAAAAAACGCTCTCCGTACTGTGTCTGGAGAGCCTGCCGGCCACGCCTCCATCGGCCGGACTCCAGAGCCGGACTCAGGGGCGGAGGCTAATGCGGGGACAACGCCGGACGGTCCTCCTACAGAGGATGCGAACAGAATGTCCGCTACGAATTCCGAAGTGGAAAGCGCCATGAATCACAGGCGTCGACGGGTCGTACTCCGCGACCCTAATTTCTCCGAAGAGGCGTCAATGCCTTCAACTCAGGAGACGCGTACATCCGAGCTGCTCAAGATGGTCTTGCTAGAGCCACGAACCAGTATGTAAAGGATATACGGGTAAGAAAATTTTATAATTATGTATATCAGTAGCCCCTGAGACTTGAAACAGTTGGCACAACTGATTTAAGGATCATTTTATGCATAGGTTCTTACGGAGAAGAATACCCAGTTGTCTCAAGAGCTGGAGGAGTGCAAAGCCCAGCTACGGGCCGCAATTGCCGGAATGGAGGAGTCCAAGAAGGCCTCATTTGGTAATACTTGTCTTGATCGAAAAGAATGTAATGACATGTACCAGTTAGTATTCGGCATGCGTGCAAATCTATCAATAGATTCTGCAAACAATCCGGAGGTAATCCGGAGATCGTACCGGGGGATGAGCAGCATGCTCAACGACAGTTAGAGGCTGGTGAGCGCATGCTTACACGGGTTATTCGAGAGAAAAATGATCTCCAGGATGCCCGTACCCGACTGGGCGTTGAACTAAAAGATGTTCGGGCCCAGCTTGCTGACTCTGTGAAGGAGAATAAGAGGCTTCGACGCGACATTTTTAGTAAGTGCTCGAACAAACCTTTCTACAGTTCGGCAAAGAAGCGGGCTAATAGAGTTATGTTTGTAGGTATGCTGATAGGTCATCCCGAAGAGGAGATGTCCGAATCCGCAGGCGATCTTCTGCAAGAGCTCTCACAACTCCACAAACAAGTTCGGTAGGTTATGCAGGGTATTGCCCAGGCCTTGTGGCCCTCCGCCTCCCTGCCCGGAGGCATGGGGGAGCTTGTAGAGATGCTCAAGGGAGCGGGGAGGCGCTTCCGATTATGGAAGATATCAGCCTGCCGACAAGGTGCAAGGGAAGCCTGGGCCATGGTGAAGACGCGGTACACCAAGGTTAACCCGAATCACATGGCCGAGGTTGGACCTGTAGGGTCAGATGGGAAAGAGATCCCCGTTAGTCTGGTATATGACCAGGTAGGATTAGCCACAAAGTATTCCCAACAGGATTGTAGGCTAGACAACCTGCTGGATGGTATAGAAGAAGAATTTAGTCAGTCTAAGTGACTGTGTACTTCAAATGACATATTTTGTCCTAGCCGGATTGTAAATCATTTGTCATGGTGGACCTTTTCGCTTCAGCCTCCGGACCCGATAGTCCGGAGTGTATCCGAATACCCGCTCGGTTATGTAAACCGGGGTACGCATGGAAACCAGGCGTAGGGGTCATAAGTGCTTGAACAGACAAGTACCCAACTAGCTATGTTATATTACATGGATAGTAAGAAACATCTTCTAGGGAGAATAGTTCCGTTAAGGGTTCCTTTCCCTGGGTACGCATGCATTAATGTGCATGTCCGAACTGCGAACAGAAACACAGGATATGAGACATCTGGGGGTTTATATTGTAAGTAGGTAAGAAACATCTTTTGTTCACCGACCGAATATTCCCTTAAGAACGCTAGCTTTCGGCTTCACCCAGTCTGAGGTACACATCCGGCTGACCCGGAAGTAGCAATCGCAGAGGTGCTCCCCTTATGCCCTAGACGAACTAATAGGAACGTAGGGCATAAACACAGGAGCCAGGCAACCCAGCTTGGCCAAAACTTAAGTCATATCGATGCATATAATGGCGAATAAGAGGTACATGTGGAAAAGTGACACATATGTAGTGGCCATGAAGCCCGGAAGATAATTATATTAAGCTTCTGTATAAGAAGCCCCCAGGTATATTGAGCACGCATAGCGTGGCAAGAGTGTGTGGTCGAGGCACACTTGAAGCTTTTAAGGCTATAAAAAGGAAGAAAGAAAGAAAGAAAGATGATATAACTTAAAAAAGAAAGGCGGAGGTAAGGAGACGAACACAGAGTTTTGCACTAGGCATAGAATCTTTGGAGTTTGGCCGCGTTCCATGGGTTCGGCTCGAGTCGATTATCTGATGCATCACGCAGACGGTACGCTCCTCCGGTGAGAACTTTGTCGATGATGAAGGGACCCTCGCACTTGGGCTTGAGCTTGTCCTTTTTATTCTCCGGTAGGCGTAGAACGAGTTCGCCAACATTGTAAGTTTTGGCCCGTACCTCTCTGCTTTGATACCTTCGAGCCTGTTGCTGATAGAATGCGGAATGGGCCTTTGCGACATCACGCTCCTCCTCCAGGGCATCTAAACTATCATGCCGATCAAGCTCGGCTTCTCTCTCTTCGTACATGCGCACTCGCGGTGAGTCATGAATGATATCGCAGGATAATACCGCCTCAGCGTCGTACACCATAAAAAATGGTGTGTATCCGGTAGTGCGATTCTACGTGGTCCGCAACCCCCATAGTACGGAGTCGAGCTCCTCGACCCAGTGCATATCTGATTCCTTCAAGGATCGCACTAGTCTGGGTTTGATGCCGCTCATAATAAGACCATTTGCTCGTTCGATTTGACCGTTTGTTTGGGGGTGATAGATGGAGGCATAATTGACCTTACTGACCATGTTGCCGCACCAAGTTTTCACCTCGTCGGCTGTGAAGTTGGAGCCATTATCGGTGATGATGCTGTGGGGGACACCATAACGGTGTACGACCCCTGATATGAAACCTATCACTGGTCCGGATTCGGCCGTTTTAACTGGTTTGGCTTCTATCCATTTGGTGAATTTATCCACCATGACCAACAAGTATTTTTTCTTATGGCTTCCTCCTTTAAGGGGTCCAACCATGTCCAGCCCCCAGACCGCAAAGGGCCAAGTTATGGGCATTGTTTGGAGAGCGGTAGGCGGCATATGGCTTTGATTTGCGAAAAGCTGGCAACTGACGCAATGTTGGATGCTGTGCGTCTGCTTGGGCTGTCGGCGAGTAGAAACCTGTACGGAAGGCCTTGCTTACAAGGGCCTGAGCTACGGCGTGGTGGCCGCCGAGTCCAGCATGAATTTCGGCCAAAAGCTGCCGTCCTTCCTCTTCGGAGATGCACCTTTGGAGTACTCCGGTAGCGCTTTTCTTATAAATCTCTCCCTCGTGAACCTTGTAGGCTTTAGAGCGCCGCACAATGCAACGTGCCTCATTTTGGTCCTCAGGGAGTTCTTGTCTATTTAGGTAGGCTAAGAAGGGTTCTGTCCACGGGGCGATGACGGCCATAATCATGTGGGCCGAAGGTGTTATTTCGGTGGCGGAGCCTCCGATTACGTCAGTGTTCAGGATCTGGGTTGTGGTCAGATCCGGATTGGTATTGCCGGTCTCCCCTTCCCACACCACGAATGGCTTGAATAGCCTTTCCAAGAAGATATTAGGTGGGACAGGGTCGCGTTTAGCATCGATGCGGGCGAGAATATCCGCCGCTTGATTGTTTTCTCGGACCACATGGTGGAATTCGAGCCCCTCGAACCGAGCTGACATTTTGAGGACGACATTGCGGTAAGCCGCCATTTTTGGGTCCTTGGCGTCAAAGTCTCCATTTATTTGAGATATTGCGAGGCTCGAATCCCCGCGTACTTCTAGGCATTGAATGCCCATGGAGACTGCCATCCGAAGACCATGCAACAGAGCCTCATATTCGGCTGCATTGTTGGAGTCTGTGTATAATATTTGGAGTACGTATTGGACTGTATCTCCGGTGGGGGATGTCAGGACAATGCCTGTGTTGGGAACGTAGTAATTTCAAAATTTTCCTATGCACACACAAGATCATGGTGATGCATAGCAACGAGAGGGGGAGTGTATCTTCATACCCTTGAAGATCGCTAAGCGGAAGCGTTTATCAACGCGGTTGATGTAGTCGTACGTCTTCACGATCCGACCGATCCAAGTACCGAACGCACGGCACCTCCGAGTTCTGCCCATGTTCAGCTTGATGACGTCCTCGCCTTCTCGATCCAGCAAGACGGGTGAAGTAGTAGATGAGTTCCGGCAGCACGACGGGCGAAGTTTCATGAACATCATCATTAGCTTCCTCACTAGTGGTGTAGAAATCACTGGAACTAATTTCTGTGATGAACTACTTTCCAATTCGGGAGAAGGTACAATTACCTTATCAAGCTCTACTTTCCTCCCGCTCACTTCTTTCGAGAGAAACTCCTTCTTTAGAAAGGATCCATCTTAGCAATGAATATCTTGCCTTCGGATCTGTGATAGAAGGTGTACCCAACTGTTTCCTTTGGGTATTCTATGAAGACGCACTTCTCCGATTTGGGTTTGAGCTTATCAGGTTGAAACTTTTTCACATAAGCATTGCAACTCCAAACTTTAAGAAACGACAGCTTAGGTTTATTGCTAAACCATAGTTCATATGGTGTCGTCTCAACGGATTTTGATGGTGCCCTATTTAAAGTTAATGCAACTGTCTCTAATGCATAGTGCCAAAACGATAGTGGTAAATCGGTAAGATACATCATAGATCGCACCATATCCAATAAAGTGCGGTTATGACGTTCGGACACACCGTTATGCTGTGGTGTTCCAGGTGGCATGAGTTTGTGAAACTATTCCACATTATTTTAACTGAAGTCCAAACTCGTAACTCAAATAGTCATCTCCACGATCAGATCGCTGAAACTTTGTTTTCTTGTTATGATGATTTTCCACTTCACTCTGAAATTCTTTGAACCTTTCAACTATTTCAGACTTATGTTTCATCAAGTAGATATACCCATATCTGCTCAAATCATCTGTGAAGGTGAGAAAATAATGATACCTTCCACGAGCCTTAATACTCATTGGTCTGCATACATCAGTATGTATTATTTCCAGCAAGTCATTAGCTCGTTCCATTGTTCTGGAGAACAGAGTTTTAGTCATCTTGACCAAAAGGCACGGTTCGCAAGCATCAAATGATTCATAACCAAGTGATTCCGAAAATCCATCTTTTATGGAGTTTCTTCATGCGCTTTACAACGATATGACCCAAACGGCAGTGCCACAAATAAGTTGCACTATCATTATTAACTTTGCATCTTTTGGCATCAATATTATGAATATGTGTATCACTACGATCGAGATCCAACAAACTATTTTCATTGGGTGTATGACCATTGAAGGTTTTATTCATGTAAACAGAACAACAATTATTCTCTAACTTTAAATGAATAACCATATTGCAATAAACATGATCAAATCATATTCATGCTCAACGCAAACTCTAAATAACATTTATTTAGGTTTAACACTAATCCCGAAAGCATAGGGAGTGTGTGATGATGATCATATCAATCTTGGAACTATTTCCAACACTCATCGTCACTTCCCCTCAACTAGTCTCTGTTTATTATGTAACTCCTGTTTTGAGTTACTAAGGGGCTACTATAAACACTAGTAAGGTACACATCAATAACCTGTATATCAAATATACCCTTGTTCACTTTGCCATCCTTCTTATCCACCAAATATTCAGGGCATTTCCGCTTCCAGTGATGATTGCCTTTGCAGTGTAAGCACTCAGTTTTAGGCTTTGGTCCAGCTTTGGGCTTCTTCGCGGGAGTGACAACTTGCTTGTCATTCTACTTGAAGTCCCCTGTCTTTCCTTTGCCCTTTTCTTGAAACTAGTGGTCTTGTCAATCATCAACACTGGATGCTCTTTCTCTATTTCTACCTTCGTCGATTTCAATATCACGAAGAGCTCGGGAATCGGTTTCGTCATCCCTTGCATACTATAGTTCATCACGAAGTTCTAGTAACTTGGTGATGGTGACTAGAGAACTCTGTCAATCACTATCTTATCTGGAAGATTAACTCCCACTTGATTCAAACGATTGTAGTACCCAGACAATCTGAGCACATGCTCACTAGTTGAGCAATTCTCCTCCATCTTTTAGCTATAGAACTTGTTGGAGACTTCATATCTCTCAACTCGGGTATTTGCTTGAAATATTAACTTCAACTCCTGGAACATCTCATATGGTCCATGACGTTCAAAAATATCTTTGAAGTCCCGATTCTAAGCCGTTAAGCATGGTGCACTAAACTATCAAGTAGTCATCATATTGAGCAAGCCAAATGTTCATAACGTCTGCACTGCTCCTGCAATAGGTCTGTCACCTAGCGGTGCATCAAGGACATAATTCTTCTATGCAGCAATGAGGACAATCCTCAGATCACGGATCCAATCCGCATCATTGCTACTAACATCTTTCAACACAGTTTTCTCTAGGAACATATCAAAATTAACATATGAAAACAACAACACGAGTTATTGATCTACAACATAATTTGCAAAACACTACCAGGACTAAGTTCATTATAAATTTAAGTTCAATTAATCATATTACTTAAGAACTCCCACTTAGACAGACATCTCTCTAGTCATCTAAGTGATCACGTGATCCAAATCAACTAAACCATGTCCGATCATCACGTGAGATGGAGTAGTTTTCAATGGTGAACATCACTATGTTGATCATATCTACTATATGATTCACGTTCGACCTTTCGGTCTTCGTGTTCTGAGGCCATATATGTATATGCTAGGCTCGTCAAGTTTAACCTGAGTATTCTGCGTGTGCAACTGTTTTGCACCCGTTGTATTTGAATGTAGAGCCTATCACACCCGATCATCACGTGGTGTCTCAGCACGAAGAACTTTCACAATGGTGCATACTCAGGGAGAACACTTCTTGATAATTAGTGAGAGACCATCTTATAATGCTATCGTCAATCAAAGCAAGATAAGATGCACAAAGGATAAACATCACATGCAATCAATATAAGTGATATGATATGGCCATCATCATCTTGTGCTTGTGATCTCCATCTCTGAAGCACCGTCATGATCACCATCGTCAATGGCACGACACCTCGATCTCCATCGTAGCATCGTTGTCATTTCGCCATCTATAGCTTCTACGACTATCGCTACCGCTTAGTGATAAAGTAAAGCAATTACATGGCGCTTGCATTTCATACAATAAAGCGACAACCATATGGCTCCTGCCAGTTGCCGAACTCGGTTACAAAACATGATCATCTTATACAATAAAATATAGCATCATGTCTTGACCATATCACATCACAACATGCCCTGCAAAAACAAGTTTGACGTCCTCTACGTTGTTGTTGCAAATTTTACGTGGCTGCTACGGGCTGAGCAAGAACCGTTCTTACCTACGCATCAAAACCACAAGGATAGTTCGTCAAGTTAGTGCTGTTTTAACCTTCGCAAGGACCGGGCGTAGCCACACTCGGTTCAACTAAAGTTGCAGAAACTGACACCCGCCAGCCACCTATGTGCAAAGCACGTTGGTAGAACCAGTCTCGCATAAGCGTACGCATAATGTCGGTCCGGGCCGCTTCATCCAACAATACCGCCGAACCAAAGTATGACATGCTGGTAAGCAATATGACTTGTATCGCCCACAACTCACTTGTGTTCTACTCGTGCATATAACATCAACGCATAAAACCTAGCTCGAAAGGAACGTAGTAATTTCAAAATTTTCCTACGCACACACAAGGTCATGGTGATGCATAGCAACGAGAGGGGGAGTGTATCTTAATACCCTTGAAGATCGCTAAGCGAAAGCGTTTATCAACACGGTTGATGTAGTTGTACGTCTTCACGATCAGACCGATCCAAGTACCGAACGCACGACACCTCCGAGTTCTGTACACATTCAGCTTGATGACGTCCTCGCCTTCTCGATCTAGCAAGACGGGCGAAGTAGTAGATGAGTTCCGGCAGCACGACGGCGTGGTGACGGTGTTGGTGAAGAACAATCACCGCAGGGCTTCGCCTAAGAACTACGGAAACTATGACAGAGGATAAACTAGAGGGGACGGGGTTGCCGGCACACGGCTTGGTGTTTCTTGATGTGTCTTTGGTGCTAGCCCTGCCCCTCTATTTATATGTTTAGCCCTGGGGTCGAAACTTGGAGTAAAAGCCTCCTCAAAGTTGGTTTTTCCCGAAAGGCAAGAGTCCTACACGGACTCCAGGGCTAGACGCCAGGGTTCCCGGCGTCTACCTCCTAGACGCCAGGGTTCCTGGCATCTAGCCTCTGGTCTCTGCAAAACTTCCTTTTTGACTTTCCAAAAGCCTCGTGGGCTTTCCCCTTTGGCCCAAATAACGTGTTCTCGTACCCAAACATTTCGGGAAACATCTGGAACCCCTTCCGGTGAATTCCGGAACCCTTCCGGAGATCAAACACTATTATCCCATATATCAAACTTTATCTCCGGACCATTCCGGAGTTCCTCGTCATGTCCGTGATCTCATCTGGGACTCCGAACAACATTCGGTTACCAACATACATAACTCATATAATACTATATCGTCAACAAACATTAAGCGTGCGGACCCTACGGGTTCGAGAACTATGTAGACATGATCGAGACATCTCTCTGGTCAATAACCAATAGCGGAACCTGGATGCCCATATTGGCTCCTACATATTCTACAAAGATCTTTATCGGTCAAACCGCATAACAACATATGTTGTTCCCTTTGTCATCAGTATGTTACTTGCCAGAGATTCGATCGTCCGTATCCCAATACCTAGTTCAATCTTGTTACCGGCAAGTCTGTTTACTCGTTACATAATGCCTCATTCCATAACTAGCTCATTAGCTACATTGCTTGCAAGGCTTATAGTGATGTGCATTACTGAGAGGGCCCAGAGATACCTCTCCGACAATCGGAGTGACAAAACCTAATATCGAAATACGCCAAATCAACATGTACCTTTGGAGACACCTGTAGAGCTCCTTTATAATCACCCAGTTATGTTGTGACGTTTGGTAGCACACAAAGTGTTCCTCCGGTAAACGGGAGTTGCATAATCTCATAGTTGTAGGAACATGTATAAGTCATGAAGAAAGCAATAGCAACATACTAAAACGATCAAGTGCTAAGCTAACGGAATGGGTCATGTCAATCACATCATTCTACTAATGATGTGATCCTGTTAATCAAATGACAACTCATGTCTATGGTTAGGAAACATAACCATCTTTGATTAATGAGCTAGTCAAGTAGAGGCATACTAGTGACATTAAGTTTGTCTATGTATTCACACATGTATTATGTTTCCGGTTAATACAATTCTAGCATGAATAATAAACATTTATCATGATATAAGGGAATAAATAATAACTTTATTATTGCCTCTAGGGCATATTTCCTTCAGCCTGCTCCCAGACCAGCTAGCATCTTAGAGCCGTCAAAGTGCATGATCCAATTGGAGTACGCGCCGTACTCTTTAGGGAGTTTGGCTTCCGTCCATTCGGCGACGAAGTTAGCCAGTACTTGAAACTTAATGGCTCACTAAGGTTTGTATATGATGTCGAACGGGAGGAGCTCGATAGCCCACTTAGCGATCCGGCCCGTGGCATCGCAGTTATTTATTATATCGTTGAGTGGTACTTCAGAGGCCACCGTGATTGAACACTCTTGAAAGTAGTGTCATAGTTTCCGAGATGCCATGAAGACCGCGTATGCTATCTTTTGATAATGTGGGTACCGTGACTTGCATGGAGTGAGGACAGTGGATACGTAGTATACCGGCTTTTGAAGCAGGAACTTATGTCTGTCCGTCTCTCGTTCGACGACGAGCACTGCGCTTACAACCTGGTGTGTTGCAGCTATATATAACAACATGGGCTCACCAATATTTGGCGTGGCCAGGATTGGATTGCTGGCCAATAGGGCCTTTATTTCTTCCAGTTCGGCCGTAGCCGCATCCGTCCACTCGAAGTGTTCGGTGCGTCGAAGAAGGCGATAAAGAGGTAGTGCCTTTTCTCCCAATCGGGATATAAAGCGGCTTAGAGCAACCACGCATCCAATTAATTTCTAGATTTGCTTGAGGTCTGTTGGGGTAGCCAACTGTGACAGAGCTCGAATTTTGGCTGGATTTGCTTCAATTCCTCTATTGGAGACGATGAAGCCCAGGAGCTTTCCGGCATGCCGAAAACACATTTTTCCAGATTGAGCTTGATGTCATATGTTCGGAGATTGTTGAATGTAAGTCTCAGGTCGTATATTAAAGACTCGACATGTCTGGTTTTGATGACCACGTCATCCACGTATGCCTCAACTATTTTGCCGATTTGTGTTTCCAGGCATGTCTGAATTATGCGTTGATAGGTTGCACTGGCATTTTTGAGCCCGAAAGCATGGTGTTAAAACAGAAGGGGCCGTATGGTGTGATGAATGCCGTCGCGGCTTGATTGGACTCCGCCATCTTGATTTGATGGTATTTGGAGTATGCGTCGAGGAAGCACAATGAGTCGTGTCTTGTGGTAGCGTCGATGATTTGATCGATGCGGGGGAGGGGGAAGGGATCCTTGGGGCAAGCCTTATTGAGGTCCTTGAAATCGACACATAGGTGCCAGGATTTGTCCTTCTTTGGTACCATCACCAGGTTTGCTAGCCAGTTCGGATGTTTTATTTCTCTGATGAATCCGGCCTCGAGTAACTTGGCTAGCTCCTCTACCATCGCTTGTCACTTAGGTTCTGAAAAACGCCGAAGAGTCTGCTTGACCGGCTTGTATCCCTTTAGTATGTTTAGGCTATGCTCGGCCAGCCTGCGTGGGATACCTGGAATGTCTGAAGGATGCCAGGCGAAGATGTCCCAATTCTCGTGCAAGAACTCTCGTAGTGCAGCGTCTATTGTGGGGTTCAACTGTGCCCTGATGGATGCTGTTTTTGTAGGGTTCGCTGGGTGGACCTGGAATTTGACTATTTCGTCCGCTGGTTTGAAAGAGGTGGACTTGGGTCTTTTGTCGAGTATCACATCGTCCCTATCCACTATGGAGCGCAGCGCAGTTAGTTCTTCTGCCGCGAGGGTTTCGGATAATGCCTCAAGGGCCAGTGCGGCGGTTTTATTTTTGGTGCGGAGTGCTACGTCCGGATCACTAGCTAGAGTGATGATTCCATTGGGCCCGGGAATCTTGAGCTTCATGTACCCGTAATGGGGTATAGCTTGGAAGCTCGTGAATGCATCCCACCCTTAAAGGGCGTGGTATCCACTACTGAACGGGGCCACTTGGAATGTTATTTCTTTGGACCTATAATTCTCCGGCATGCCGAATACCACATCTAGTGTGATTTTTCCCGCACATTGTGCCTCCCGACTAGGGATGATTCCTCTGAAGGTCGTGCTTCTTTTCTCAATGCGGCTCTTGTCTATTTCCATTTTGTTAAGAGTTTCCTTGTAGATGAGGTTTAATCCGCTGCCTCCGTCCATGAGCACTTTAGTAAGCCAGAAGCCGTCCACAATTGGACTAAGGACCAAAGCGGCTGGTGCTCGGGCTGTTCGGCACTGAGGTTCGTCACCGGCATTGAAGGTTATGGCCGTGTTGTTCCATGGATTTATTGCTGCCACATGGCAGACTTCGGCGAGGTTGCGGAGTGCTCACTTGCGCTTGTTATTTGAGGTGAAAGTCTCAAAGACTGTCAATACTGTATTGTTATTTTCTGCGGGATGATGATCTGCGGTATCGTTGATGAGGAGATCCTCGCTGCTCTTGGCCACCTGCCAGAGTATCCGGTGTACTGTGAATTTTGCATGGCCCATTGAGCCATCCCTCCAATACGGTTCCACACCCTATAGTAGGCTTTGTTTCTTTGTAACTGGATCGGGTGACTTGCGAGAGTGCACCCTTTTAGTTTGGACGAGGGGTTTAGTGAGAGCCGGAGGATCCCAGAATTTTGTTTGGGTTTTCCAGGCGCTTTCCATCGCACAGTACTTCTGTACTATGGCCGCCAAGTCAGCAAAGTGTGCTATGTCACGGCGACTTATGGCGTTGAGGATTTCCTTGTCCGTGCAATTTTTGCAAAAGAATGAGATTGCGTCTTCCTCGCGACAGTCCTTGACCTTGCTCATTACAAGGAGGAATCTGGCCCAGAAGTGATGTACCGTCTCTTGGGGCTCTTGTCTAATATAGGAAAGATCACTCGTATCTGGGTGGGTGGGTAGATTTACATCCAAACCCTGACCCGATCTGAGACCCAGGGGTAGAGGAGCCTCCGAGCTTGACGGTTCGGGCTCCGGGATGTTGTCCAATTTTTCTGGCGCGCTGTCCGATTCTAGGTTCGGAGCTTGGGCCATGTCCTCCCGTGGACGGGTATCTGGCTCGGAGAGCTCGGGAATCCGGACATAGTTCATCCTCAAAATAGAGGAAGAATCACTGCATTGCTCCTCTACCACCGCTATCTGATGGGTGACCGGCGAAGAGTTAATCTCCCTTTGGTCGGGTTTAAGCCCGATCCAATCATAGTCCATAGCGACTCCCAAGGTGGCGATGCGATCCAAGAGCTCGTTTAGGGAGGAGAGCTCCATTGGATCCATCTGCTCGGTGAATTCTGAGCTGACGTGGAGGCTATTTTTGATGACCCGAGAAGTCATTGTCGGCGCGACGGTCGAGCGGGCGGTCATGATGAAGCCGCCTAGTCGGAGAGTTTGGCCTACAACCAGGGCTCCCCTAGAGGCGATGTTGTCCTTGATAACAAGGCGAGCCATCAAGCCTTACCGTGACGGCATAGTGGAACTCTCAATGAAAGCACCTATGTTGGTGTCAAAACCGGCGGATCTCGGGTAGGGGGTCCCGAACTGTGCGTCTAAGGCTAATGGTAACAGGAGGCGGGGGACACAATGTTTACCCAGGTCCGGGTCCTCTCGATGGAGGTAATACCCTACTTCCTGCTTGATTGATCTTGATGATATGAGTATTACAAGAGTTGATCTACCACGAGATCGTAGAGGCTAAACCCTATAAGCTAGCCTATGATTATGATTATTGCTGTCCTACGGACTAAACCCTCCGGTTTATATAGACACAGGAGGGGGCTAGGGTTACACAGAGTCGGTTATAGAGAAGGAGATCTACATATCCGAATTGCCAAGCTTGCCTTCCACACAAAGGAGAGTCCCACCCGGACATGAGACAAAGTCTTCAATCTTGTATCTTCATAGTCCAATAGTCCGGCCAAAGTATATAGTCCGGCTGTCCAAGGACCCCCTAATCCAGGACTCCCTCAATAGAAGAAACATGACAGATGTTGGATGTCAATCCAACGGCTGGTAGGCAGAATCGTTTGTTGACTAAGTCGACACCACCTTGGATAGGCTTTTTCCTCATGGGTTCCAAATGTCAGAATCCAAGTATCTGATGGCCATGCAGCCTTTCTTATGAAGAATTATAGCATATTTGGTGTGCTAGCTCAAAATAAGTTTGTGGGTGCTGGCAGGCGCTAAGCACTTGGGTTATGTAATGCGAAATGAGCTCAAACAGCCGGCAAGAGTGATGTTATTTCCCTTGGTTGGGATTTTTTTAGAATATTTCTCTCTTAATTAAGGAAATGACAAGCCATTTGCCTTGTTTCAAAGAAAATATGACAGTCACAGCCAAGTAGAAAAGGGCAACAACATCTAACTCAAGCTTACAAACGGTACAAAAGCACAAGGATTGATTGTTCATGAGGTTTAGACAAAACCCAGATTGAACATGGTAATAACATCTAGCCCAACCACTATTTTTGGCAGTCACAAACAAATGGATCGGTCTGATCCATAAAATCAAGATCATGTGCCAAAAAATTTATTGGAATATGACGACAAGTTGTTGTAAATAGAAGCCGAACACGTTCAGAAGCCCATTTGTCCACCTGAAACTTCTTCCTTTTGCTGTTCAACATATCCATCTGTGAGAAATTTCTTGTTGAAAAACTTAAACCTCATTGACAATAGTAACCTCGAATTCAACGGAAGAATGTGAAAAGGCTTCTGTTTGCCTGGTTGGATGCATATCCTTCCATCATTACTGTCCTCAAACGAATGTCATGAGAACTGAGAAATCCTGGTGCTTATTATGCCGCTGATTGGTTATATGTTTATCTCCATGTGTTAGTGCCTAAGTAGACATGATCATTGAAAATAATTAAGGTCTAAAAAAAGAGTATGTCGAAAGAGCGACAACTGAACGGTTAATTCTAGTACAATATATATGGGCTTTCAATGTGCATGAAATCATCATTTATATACAAATTCTCCAGACATGGAAAGCATTGCAACAAGCCAATACTTATGTTCAGATCAGAAGTAAACATTCTGATATATAAGATCTTGACAGAATGCAGCACCATTGATAGGTATGGACGAGCTCTTCATTGAGCATATAACATAATATTAGTACCCAAAGTGTACTACAAGATGATAAAACTTATGGATACAAATAAAAAATGCAGCTTGTGATTACAAAAGTGTAGATGATAGTATACAACACCTGAATATGTGTGGAGCCAAACACCATCTTGTGATCATTAAACGGATCATGAATTACACCCAACGTCTCCAGTTTAGGCGCAGAGACAATAATTATTTGCGAAGGTATATAACAATAATCAAGGAGCAACCTTTGAAGTGAAGGGGCATCCTTGCTGATGAGCTCCTTTCCTTCAAAACAAATTCCAATGCTTTTAAGATGAGGCAACAACGGATATGCACTTCTATTCCAAATACAAGCAGCAAGCACTCCAGGGCAGGGCAACTGAAGTGGGATGCTGTGCAATGAGGCCTTCGACATATCAACCACCACAAGTGAAAGTTTATTTAGCAGTGGGAGTCAAAGCATTTGTACCAGATTGTCTGGTAGATAGCACCAGGCGAAGGTGACGATGTGGAGAGAGGATAAAAACCACAATATGGACAACGGTGGTGTGGGCACAAATACATGACATTCGGTTCGTGGTATGTTTCTTTCATAGTAATGGTAGAACTCAAGCTGCTAGAGTTTTTTGAATTCATAGGATGTTAGCCAGGCATCCACCATGCAGAATATGTACAACAGGTACCGTGTCGGGATGTAGAGGCGTTGAATGGAGCCCTGGTGGGAGGAGATGATGGCTCTGAGGAGTTCAAAATCATGAAGATAGATAGCTAACGACAATCAAGATTAAGAGGCATGGTGCACCATAGAGGGCGCCATAGAGTTGAGAGGACTTGGGTGCGGCATCAATCCTTGGTGGGGAGAAGCAAGATAATCTCCCCAAGGATGCCGTCCAGGCGATCGCTAATGCGGTCCACCCGAGATTCTTGGGGTTCCTCAGATCCAGGGGGCTCGCTGCTTCTCCCCGCGCTGTCGGGTGCGGGATCTACAAAGCGTTGCCACTGGCAGGAGCCTCATCTTCTTGGTGTTGTGGCCAGCTGACTCCATTTTCCTTGCGGGTGTCACGTTGAGCTCACGGGTTTGAGCAGAGTAGCGAGAGACGAGCCTAGTGATAGTGTGAGTGGGGAAGAAGGAGGGCTGGGGTTTTCTGTAGCAGTGAGGAAGAAGGGAAGCATGCGTTTTTTGTACGAGTGAGGAAGAAGGGGAGCGGGCGTTTCTGTACGAGTGAGGAAGAAGGGGAGCGCGGGGAGTTGGGGGGCAACGGAAGGGGGAGAGTCTAGCGAGCTGCATTAAAGTGGAGGTGAGTAGCCGAGGAGGAAGGAGGTTTTTTTGGGAACACCCCTCTTCAAGAAATATGGGCTTTTCCTCGCAAAAAAAACAATTGGGCTTTAAGATGGATTGGCTTTTGTATCGGCCTAGTCTGCTGCCGTGTTTCATACTGGACGGTCTTAACACTAGAGGCGGCCCATTAGAGACACTCTCTAGTGCTCTAGCTTATTTCCCATTGAAAAGAAAAAAAGAGACGCCCTCCAGCTTATGGTTCCTCATCGGTAACCTTTTTCAAAAAAATTATGGTTCCTTCTCGGGCCCGCTTGGCATCCAACAAATTAGAGGATGCTGCACTGCATGCAGACACCACACTGGCCGTAGCACGGCAAAATGAGGGGTTAAATAACATGCCCACATATGGACTCTAAGAGCAAGTACAATAAGAGCATGGTTAATAATATATAGCCAGCGGATGGCTGTATGGAACCGCCGTGTCATCTATATCCATCATCTATATGCACTCATACAATAATGTGGGCTATAAGGTTGGCAATTGCATTAGTATTTTTTTCATCTTCTCTCTATCTCTTTCTTCACATTTATTGCATTTACCTTGGAATACCTATATAGTTAGGCTCTTGTGTGAGAGCCCACTCCCCTTACTATTTCACATCTCTCTCCTCCACATAGGCAAAAATGCCATGTAAGCGGGCTATAAGCCCACTATTGTACTTGCTCTAATGGGCTTATAGCCCGCTTACATGGCACTTTTGCCTATGTGGATGAGAAAGACATAGAAAAATGATGGGAGTGGGCTCTCATGCAAGAGCCTAGCCATGTGCATACTCCTAGGCAAATGCAATAAATATGAAGAAAGAGATAGAAAGAAGGTGAAAATAAGTAGTACTCTTATAGCCAACCTTACTATAAGTGATGCATATATGTGACATGACAACATCATATAGCCAGCAGTTAGCTATACTAAGAAGTGACATCACACCAAATGAACACTGGCACTAGACTAAATGGAGCTTAGATTAACATGCATAACAATTGCATTATTACTCTGTGATGATAGTAGCACCTGATCAATAGATACGTGCACGGTTAATAGGAATGATTGTTCTAACAAAGGGTGATACGAAAAGGAGAAATACATCGTTGTGTCAACCTAATGTGCAATTAAATTTGTGCAGTTCCACTGAGATACAGGTATGTTACCGGTGTGAGATTTATGTGTAACAACCCAAAACACTCCTCATGGGAAATAAAGCAGGACATAAGCATTTCATAGAACAATGGTGGCATTGATTTAATTTATCAATGGCAATAGATTGACAACAACATTACTTAATAGTGAGATCACAATAATAGTGGCATTGTTTCATTTTATGTGTCATGTTAGATTAACAGCAGCAGAAAGGGCATAGGGACAGAAGAGGCACAAGCATGCTTTACCTCCACCGAGGCATAAAGTGGTGAGGTAGAGGTGGTTGTCGAGAGAGGCAAGAATGTCTGGATTTGTGCCATTTTTGTTCTTGTTAGTGACATTTTCCTATGTGACCACACGAAATTGAGACGTGTTCATTCTCAGTTGCTTTGTCGACCAAACACCCCTCACTTTCTTTCCTTTTTCGTTCAAGAGACCAGTCAGGCCAACATCTTACTACAGTGTCTTACTAGTACTTTGCCCCAACCCCACTTTATTTTCCCTTTTCAACGAAGAGATGAGTTCGTTAGCCAGTCTCCGCAGTTCCTTTATTCCTCTAATAGCAAAAGTTTAGGTGGTGTTTGAGTGTTCGACAAGCCGGCAGAGCTAGCTACATGGAGTAGAAGAATATCCACATGCAGGATGCAGCGATGTGGGGAACAATCCTAACTTGATAAAAAAAGGATGCTTCGACATGGGGAGTTGGGCCATTAGAAAAAGGCTGGTTCTAAAAGAAGTTATACCTCCGGTCAGCGGGATGTGGCGAGGTAGGTGATGAGATCTGCCAACACGACGGCCGTGACAAAGGGTGCAGAAGGACCTCCCACGCCAGCACCAAGTCAGAGAAGATGGCGCACGTCGGCTTCCTCCCTCACCAACGGCGACCGCGTCAACGTTGACCTCCTCCCCTACCCAACGGAAGGGATCCAGCCAGATCTGTGACCACCGATGAGAAGAGAGAGAGGGGGAGAGAGATAGAGAGAGTGGACACTGAAAGAGAGGGTGAGAGAGTGAGAATAAGAGAGAAGCCCTAGCAAGCAAGTCCCGAAGTGGAGTAATTATTTTTCTCTACCTAGCGATCAAAATTTAATACACGTGACACCATCTTTTCATTTAATGTACCAGTATCAATAACCGCACCACCGCGTTCAGGTCACACTTTGTATGGCTCACACGTGGTACCAGACCCTATATTATGTGGACAGCTAGATGTGTATCACGTTGCCTGCCTCTCCATGTGCAAATGTGCTCCACCGTGAGTGTACCCGTGTGCGTGTGTGAGGGAGAGTGAAGTCTGATTTATAAACCTTGAGGTTGTAGAGCTAGGCGGAAACAAACCCTCACCTTTAGATCCCTGGAGTTTGTACCCTGTCCTCTGTAACCCCAGTCATTTTAACCTTAAGGGCATGTGCGGTTCAAGGGGTTTTAACGGGGATTAATAGGGATTGTGAGGGATTAAATCCTCTGCAAGACAAATTCCCCTCCAATCATCTCCAAACCCCTTGGGAGAAGGTTGAACCGGACAAGGCCTAAGGCTGGCCATAGTGGTGGTATATTAGTGAGTATCATGCACTTGGGAATAACAAACACACTGATGTGGCAGAGAATTAAAGAAGAGAGAGAGGGTTAGAGTAACATAAGTAGATACCCTATCATATTAAATGCTATGCTACTTTGTGTCATGCATGGCAATAAATAAGATAATCTATGATACTATGCACTATGAAGGTAGTATCATATGCATGATACTAGTATATGATACTCCCCACTATGAGTAGCCTAAGACTAACCACTATGGGAGTAACTTCAAGATTAACATCGGGTCCAACTCAGCAAATTTGCCTATGTGGCAATTAGTTAATGAGGAGAGAGGTAAATTGAGTAACTTAGCTAGTTACTCATTCTATGTAACATCACACATACCAAGACAAAATGATTTATAACCTAATAAATGAAGCTTTGCCTGACACTACATGGAGTATGTTACTTAGTGGATTCGGTGACATGGCACTGGAAGGCTGTGATCCTTGACCCTGACCAAATAATTGACTGCCACGTTGACATACATGAGCATGGGGCCCACTTGTCAGCGTGCTTGATGAAGAAATATTAATGCAAGATAAAATGGTGCACGGAACGGTGCAATATCAACAACTAATGCTATGCACAAAACGAAAACAAAAAGCCTGGCTCACGTGTGATGACCACAGGAGCAATCCACTCAGATTGTACTACGTAAACATGTTTATACTCTTCATGATTTTTAGTACAAATAGGATGCACATGGCAATGTCATCCTCATATCAGCCACTCTTGATGGTTGCCCATGCAACATCACCGTGCTCACCTGCAACTGCAACCTGAGTTGCGCATGCAGCAACTACGCTTTAATGGAGGACTCGACGCACAACCAGGCATGTTGCTGCTGCTTCCTGAGCTACCGAGTCATCTGGACGAGTGCACAGTAATGGCCATCACGTCAGGAATGAAGGACACCGTTCTTTCGTTGCGTCTTGGCCATCACAATGGTGGTTACACACTTTGCGGTGTTGTCAGAGACGGAGTCCGTCGTCCCACTCTAGTGATGGTGGTCACCATAAGGGCGAAATTGCATACCACAGTGGCGATGCCGAGGACCACTGATGGAGAGCGCGAGTGTGGACGCAGATCCATACGTGGAGAGGTTTGCTTGACGAGCTCCAGCAACCCCAACGTCCCATCCCAGCCGCTCTCCCTACTCATGCATCTATGTTCTACTACTAGTATCTTCCACGTTGAGGCGAACCTACGCCGTCTTCAAGGCACTGACCTAGACAGAGCTTGTGTGTATAGAAAATCGTGAATGTGTGTGTCTGTGCGCGTGCGTGAGAGCAGAGACGGATGCGGGAGGACGCCTGATGTCTACTACACAACCTTCTTCTTGTAGACGTTGTTGGGCCTCCAAGTGCAGAGGTTTGTAGGACAGTAGTGAATTTCCCTCAAGTGGATGACCTAAGGTTTATCAATCCGTGGGAGGCGTAGGATGAAGATGGTCTCTCTCAAACAACCCTGCAACCAAATAACAAAGAGTCTCTTGTGTCCCCAACACACCCAATACAATGGCAAATTGTATAGGTGCACTAGTTCGGCAAAGATATGGTGATATAAGTGCAATATGGATGGTACCTATAGCTTTTTGTAATCTGAAAAATATAAAAACAGCAAGGTAACTAATGATAAAAGTGAGCGTAAACGGTATTGCAATGCTAGGAAACAAGGCCTAGGGTTCATACTTTCACTAGTGCAAGTTCTCTCAACAATAATAACATACTTGGATCATATAACTATCCCTCAACATGCAACAAAGAGTCACTCCAAAGTCACTAATAGCGGAGAACAAACGGAGAGATTATTGTAGGGTACAAAACCACCTCAAAGTTATCCTTTCTGATCAATCTATTCAAGAGTCCATAGTAAAATAACACGAAGCTATTCTTTCCATTCGATCTATCATAGAGTTTGTACTAGAATAACACCTTAACATACAAATCAACCAAAACCCTTATGTCACCTAGATACTCCAATGTCACATCAAGTATCCATGGGCATGATTATACGATATGCATCACACAATCTCAGATTCATCTATTCAACTAACACAAAGTATTTCAAAGAGTGCCCAAAAGTTTCTACCGGAGAGTCATATGCATAAGTTCATTGAACCCGCAAGTTGATCACCAAAACATACATCAAGTAGATGACGTGAATATCCCATTGTCACCACAGATAAGCACGGTAAGACATACATCAAGTGTTCTCAAATCCTTAAAGACTTAATCCAATAAGATAACTTCAAAGGGAAAACTCAATCCATTACAAGAGAGTAGAGGGGGAGAAACATCATAAGATCCAACCATAATAGCAAAGCTCGTGATACATCAAGATCGTATCAGCTCAAGAACACGAGAGAGAGAGATCAAACACATAGCTACTGGTACATACCCTCAGCCCCGAGGGTGAACTACTCCCTCCTCGTCATGGAGAGCGCCGGGATGATGAAGATGGCCACCGGTGAGGGATCCCCCTCCGGCAGGGTGCCGGAACAGGGTCCTGATTGGTTTTTGGTGGCAACAGAGGCTTGCAGCGGCGGAACTGCCGGTCTGTTGTGTCCTCGAAGTTTTTAGGGTATATGGACATATATAGGCAAAAGAAGTCGGTCAAGG
>NC_041385.1:221452607-221517711 GCF_002162155.2 Triticum dicoccoides
GGGGGTAGGGCGCGCCTCCCTGCCTCGTGGCTTCTTCGTTGCTTCCCTTACGTGCACTCCAAGTCTCCTAGGTTGCTTTCGTTCCAAAAATAACTCTCCCGAAGGTTTTGTTCCCTTTGGACTCCGTTTGATATTCTTTTCTTCGAAACACTGAAATATGCAAGAAAACAACAATTTGGGATGGGCTTCTGGTTAATAGGTTAGTCCCAAAAATGATATAGAAGTGTAAAGTAAAGCCCATAAACATCCAAAACGAGTAATATAATAGCATGGAACAATAAAAAATTATAGATACGTTGGAGACGTATCAAGCACCCCCAAGCTTAATTCCTGCTCGTCCTCGAGTAGGTAAATGATGAAAATAGAATTTTTGATGTGGAATGCTACCTAACATAATTCTCAATGTAATTTTCTTTATTGTGGCATGAATGTTTAGATCCAAATGATTCAAAATAAAAGTTCATATTCACATAAGAGTAATAATACTTCAAGCATACTAACAAAGCAATCATGTCTTCTCAAAATAACATGGCTAAAGAAAGCTATCCCTACAAAATCATATAGTCTGGCTATGCTCTATCTTCATCACACAAAGTATTTAATCATGCACAACCCCAATGACAATCCAAGCAATTGTTTCATACTTTAGTATTATCAAACTTTTTCAACTTTCACGCAATACATGAGCGTGAGCCATGGACATAGCACTATATGTGGAATAGAATTGTGGTTGTGGAGAAGACAAAAAGGGAGAAGATAGTCTCACATCAACTAGGCGTATCAACGGGCTATGGAGATGCCCATTAATAGATATCGATGTGAGTGAGTAGGGATTGCCATGCAACGGATGCACTAGAGCTATAAGTGTATGAAAGCTCAACAAAATAAACTAAGTGGGTGTGCATCCAACTTGCTTGCTCACGAAGACCTAGGGCATTTTGAGGAAGCCCATCATTGGAATATACAAGCCAAGTTCTATAATGTAAAATTCCCACTAGTATATGAAAGTGACAACATAAGAGACTCTCTATCATGAAGATCATGGTGCTACTTTGAAGCACAAGTGTGGTAAAAGGATAGTAACATTGTCCCTTCTCTCATTTTCTCTCATTTTTTTGGGCCTTTTTTTGTGGCCTTTCTCTTTTTTTGGGCCTTTCTTTTTTATGGCCTTTTTTTGTTTTAAGTCCGAAGTCTCATCCCGACTTGTGGGGGAATCACAGTCTCCATCATCCTTTCCTCACTTGGGACAAAACTCTAATAATGAAGATCATCACACTTTTATTTACTTACAACTCATGAATTACAACTCAATACTTAGAACAAAATATGACTCTATGTAGATGCCTCCGGCGGTGTACCGGGAAATGCAATGAATCAAGAGTGACATGTATGAAAGAATTATCAAGGTGGCTTTGCCACAAATACGATGCCAACTACATGATCATGCAAAAGCAATATGACAATGATGGAGCGTGTCATAATAACCGGAATGGTGGAAAGTTGCATGGCAATATATCTCGGAATGGCTATGGAAATGCCATAATAGGTAGGTATGGTGGCTGTTTTGAGGAAGGTATATGGTGGGTGTATGGTACCGGCAAAAGTTGCGCGGCACAAGAGAGGCTAGCAATGGTGGAAGGGTGAGAGTGCGTATAATCCATGGACTCAACATTAGTCATAAAGAACTCATATACTTATTGCAAAAATCTACAAGTCATTGAAACAAAGTACTACGTGCATACTCCTAGGGGCATAGATTGGTAGGAAATGACCATCGCTCGTCCCCGACCGCCACTCATAAGGAAGACAATCAATAAATAAATCATGCTCCAACTTCATCACACAACGGTTCACCATACGTGCATGCTACGGGAATCACAAACTTCAACACAAGTATCCCTCAAATTCATAATTACTCCACTAGCATGACTCTAATATCCCCATCCTCATATCTCAAAACAATTACCAAGCATCAAATTGATCATAGCATCCAATTCACTATCTATGATAGTTTTTATTATACCCAACTTGGAGGCCCGTCATTCTAGGACCAATTTTATAACCATAGCAAATACCATGCTGTTCTAAAAGACTCTCAAAATAATATAAGTGAAGCATGAGAGATCATCTATTTCTTCAAAATAAAACCACCACCGTGCTCTAAAAAGATATAAGTGAAGCACTAGAGCAAATGACAAACTACTCCAAAAGATATAAGTGAAGAACAATGATTAGTCAAATAGTTGTGCAACTATGTGAAGACTCTATAACATTTAAGAATTTCATATCTTGGTATTTTATTCAAACAGCAAGCAAAACAAAAGAAAACAAAATGACGCTCCAAGCAAAACACATATCATGTGGTGAATAAAAATATAGCTCCAAGTAAAGTTACCGATGGATGAAGACGAAAGAGGGGATGCCATCCGGGGCATCCCCAAGCTTAGGCTCTTGGTTGTCCTTGAATATTACCTTGGGGTGCCTTGGGAATCCCCAAGCTTAGGCTCTTGCCACTCCTTATTCCATAGTCCATCGAATCTTTACCCAAAACTTGAAAACTTCACAACACAAAACTCAACACAAAACTCGTAAGCTCCGTTAGTATAGGAAAATAAATCACCACTTAGGTACTGTTCTGAACTCATTATTAATTCATATTGGTTTAATATCTAATGTATTACAACTTATCTATGGTTCATACCCTCCGATACTACTCATAGATTCATCAAAATAAGCAAACAACACAATGAAAACAGAATCTGTCAAAAACAGGACAGTCTGTAGTAATCTGTATCAAATGTATACTTATGTAACTCAAAAAATTATACCAAATTAGGAAGTCCTAAGAAATTTATGTACCAATCCATAGCAAAAAGAATCAGATCAAAATCATGTTTCTGTGAATTACCAAAACTAATTTACTGGGTGAAAAAGTTTCTGATTTTCAGCAGGATCAACAAAACTATCACCGTAAGCTATCCTAAAGGTCTTACTTGGAACTTATTGAAACAAAACCTATAAAACATGATTAATACAGTAGCATAATCATCTGAAAACTCAAAAACAGTAAATGTAAATATTAGGTTGTCTCCCAACAAGCACTAGCTTTTCTTTAATGCCTTTTAGCTAGGCATGATGATTTCAACGATGCTCGCATAAAAGATAAGAAATGAAACATAAAGAGAGCATCATGAAGAATATGATTAGCACATTTAAGTCTAACCCACTTCATATGCATAGGGATTTTGTGAGAAAACAACTTATGGGAACAATAATCAACTAGCATAGGAAGGCAAAACAATCATAGCGTCAAAATTTTCAACACATAGAGAGGAAACTTGATATTATTGCAATTCCTACAAGCATATGTTCCTCCATCATAATAATTTTCAGTAGCATCATGAATGAATTCAACAATATAACCATCACATAAAGCATTCTTTTCATGATCTACTTGCATAGAAAATTTACTACTCTCAACATAAGCAAAATTCTTCTCATTCAGAATAGTGGGAGTATCATAAGAGACTCGAATACTACAAATTGTTTCCACATTAAAAGAGTAATGTTCAGAAAAAGGGTAATCATAATCATGACAAGTTTTATAAATATAATAATCACTACTTTTATAGCATAAGTTTCATCACAATAATCATCATAAGTAGCAACTTTGTTCTCATCATAATCGATTGAAACCTCTTCCAAGATAGTGGAATCATCACTAAATAAAGTCATGACCTCTCCAAATCCACTTTCATAATCATCACAATAAGATTAAACATCCTCCAAAATAGTGGGATCATTACTTCCTAAAGTTGACACTCTTCCAAACCCACCTTCATCAGTATAATCATCACAGGTAGGAGGCATGCTATCATCATAACAACTTTGCATATCAAAACTTGGGAGGCTAAAAATATCATCTTCATTAAACGTAGCATCCCCAAGCTTGGGACAAACATTAATTGCAGCAAACATATTCTCAAACACGTCATTCTCATCAAACATGGCATCCCCAAGCTTGGGCCTTTTCATATCATAAGCATGATCATTCTCATCATTAATAATATGGATAGCACCAACAGTATAGCAATTATCATCATCACAATGAGTAATAGGAGAAATATCATTTGGGAGGGATACCTTTTTACCTTTGCTTCTCCGTCTTTTCTTTTTCTTCTTCACATCATGTGTGGGTTCAATCCTCCTTTTTGAGCTCTTTATTAATGAGATTGGTTGAATAGAAAACTCCTCCACGTTACTTGATTCATCATAAGAAATAATAGGAGGATATTGGGAAGTTTCTTCCCTTTCATTAGTATTCTCTTCATCTTATATTTGCTTTCTTTTCTTTATGTAATTGGTAATATAAGGATTTTCAATGCAATTCACCGCAGAATACATATAAATCTCCTCTAGATATATATCAAGGAATTTCTTCAGGTTATATTCTGGAATATGCTTAGTTAAACGTTTCAATTCTTCATAACCCAAAAGCAAACTAAGTTCATTATGATGTGCAAGGGAAATCAAGTCATCACAATTTTTGGACATGATTCGATCATGAAACAATTTGCATCGGAGATTTAAATGACCATGTTCATTGCAAAGTTCACAAGTACGGTAAAGATATTTTAAATTTTCAGCACTCACATCTAGCCTCTCTTGCAACCATTTAGTTTCTAAATGCTTATGCCTCATGCAAAATCTATCTTCTCTATTTGGTGTGTACTTGCAAACCCAATGCACTCCACAAAAATTGACATGCTTATAAGAGACATTTTCATCATAATTAGTGCAATCATCATTAGTACTATGGATATTCAAAGAGTTCATACTAACAACATTGCATTCATGCTCATGATTCAAAGATTTAGTACCAAACATTTTATAGACTTCTTCTTCTAGCACTTGAGCACAATTTTCCTTTCCATCATTCTCACGAAAGATATTAAAAAGATGAAGCGTATGAGTCAAACTCAATTCCATTTTTTGTAGTTTTCTTTTATAGACGAAACTAGTGATAAAACAAGAAACATAAAGATTCGATTGCAAGATCCAAAGATATACCTTCAAGCACTCACCTCCCCGGCAACGGCGCCAGAAAAGAGCTTGATGTCTACTACACAACCTTCTTCTTGTAGACGTTGTTGGGCCTCCAAATGCAGAGGTTTGTAGGATAGTGGCAAATTTCCCTCAAGTGGATGACCTAAGGTTTATCAATCCGTGGGAGTCGTAGGATGAAGATGGTCTCTCTCAAACAACCCTGCAACCAAATAACAAAGAGTCTCTTGTGTCCCCAACACACCCAATACAATGGCAAATTGTATAAGTGCACTAGTTCGGTGAAGAGACGGTGATACAAGTGCAATATGGATGGTAGATATAGCTTTTTGTAATCTGAAAATATAAAAACAGAAAGGTTTAAACGGTATTGCAATGCTAGGAAACAAGGCCTATGGTTCATACTTTCACTAGTGCAAGTTCTCTCAACAATAATAACATACTTGGATCATATAACTATCCCTCTACATGCAACAAAGAGTCACTCCAAAGTCACTAATAGCGGAGAACAAACGAAGAGATTATTGTAGGGTACGAAACCACCTCAAAGTTATCCTTTATGATCAATCTATTCAAGAGTCCATAGTAAAATAACACGAAGCTATTCTTTACGTTCTTTCTATCATAGAGTTCGTACTAGAATAACACCTTAAGATACAAATCAAGCAAAACCCTAATGTCACCTAGATACTCCAATGTCACCTCAAGTATACGTGGGCATGATTATACGATATGCATCACACAATCTCAGATTCATCTATTCAACCAACACAAAGTACTTCAAAGATTGCCCCAAAGTTTCTACCGGAGAGTCAAGACGAAAACATGTGCCAACCCCTATGCATAAGTTCATTCAACCCGCAAGTTGATCACCAAAACATACATCAAGTAGATCACACGAATATCCCATTGTCACCACTGATAAGCACGACAAGACATACATCAAGTGTTCTCAAATCCTTAAAGACTTAATCCAATAAGATAACTTCAAAGGGAAAACTCAAGCCATTACAAGAGAGTAGAGGGGGAGAAACATCATAAGATCAACCATAATAGCAAAGCTTACGATACATCAAGATCATATCACCTCAAGAACACGAGAGAGAGAGAGAGAGAGATCAAACACATAGCTATTGGTACATACCCTCAGCCCCGAGGGTGAACTACTCCCTCCTCGTCATGGAGAACGCCGGGATGATGAAGATGGCCACCGGTGAGGGATCCCCCCTCCGGCAGGGTGCCGGAACAGGGCCCCGATTGGTTTTTGGTGGCTACAGGGGCTTGCGGCGGTGGAACTCCCGATCTGTTGTGTCTTCGAAGTTTTTAGGGTATATGGACATATATAGGCGAAAGAAGTCGGTCAGGGGGGTCACGAGGGACCCACGAGGGTGGGAGGTGTGCCTAGGGGGGTAGGGCGCGCCTCCCTGCCTCGTGGCTTCCTCGTTGCTTCCCTTACGTGCACTCCAAGTCTCCTGGATTGCTTCCGTTCGAAAAATAACTATCCCGAAGGTTTCATTCCGTTTGGACTCCGTTTGATATTCCTTTTCTTTGAAACACTGAAATAGGCAAGAAAACAACAATTTGGGCTGGGCCTTCGGTTAATAGGTTAGTCCCAAAAATGATATAAAAGTGTAAAGTAAAGCCCATAAACATCCAAAACGGGTAATATAATAGCATGGAACAATCAAAAATTATAGATACATTGGAGACGTATCAACGCCATCCAACCATAGCCGCATACATTTTGACAATAGTTCGAACGAAATTCGTGCAAACACGGTCGGATTTTATATAAACATGACAAATTTGTTTACATTTTACACTAGATAAGTTGTGCTAGTCCAAAGCTAAAGGAAGAATTAATATACTAATCTAAATGATCGCCGTCATATCTCTTTTACGTCCTCATGTCCGGCAGCCCGATCATCGGACTGTCGGGTGCCATGGAGGTATATGCTTCAGCGCAAAGGGCGGCTCGTCTCCCCGCCGCTTATCCGAGTGGAACCACCGACTAATGCTTTTGCCGGAGGGGAAGAGTGTGGCTCTGCTTCTATGGAGCCCATGCGGGGTAGATGATGGTCTGTGCTGAACAAGAATCATGCAAGACACTGACTGTTTATGCCGGCGTCGCCTCGGCGGTTGCCTTCATGGGATACAAGTGCTACGTCTTGAGCTTGCGTTGGTTTTCCTTGAAGAGGAAAGGGTGATGCAGCAATAGTAGCATACGTATTTCCCTCAATTTTTGAGAACCAAGGTATCAATCCAGTAGGAGGCTCCTCAAAAGTCCCACGCACCTACACAAACAAACAAAGAACTTGCAACCAACGCAATAAAGGGGTTGTCAATCCCTTCACGGCCACTTGTGAAAGTGAGATCTGATAGAGATAATCTGATAAGATAAATATATTTTTGGTATTTTATAATATAGATTGGAAAAGTAAAGATGCAAATAAAAGTAGATTGAAAGCTTATATGATAAGAGATAGACCCGGGGGCCATAGGTTTCACTAGTGGCTTCTCTCAAGATAGCATAACTATTACGATGGGTGAACAAATTACTGTCGAGCAATTGATAGAAAAGCGAATAATTATGAGATTATCTAGGAATGATCATGTATATAGGCATCACTTCTGTGACAAGTAGACCGACTCCTGCCTGCATCTACTACTATTACTCCACACATCGACCGCTATCCAGCATGCATCTAGAGTATTAAGTTCATAAAGAATAGAGTAACACATTAAGAAAGATGACATGATGTAGAGGGATAAACTCATGCAATATGATATAAACCCCATCTTTTTATCCTCGATGGCAACAATACAATACGTGCCTTGCTGCCCCTGCTGTCACTGGGAAAGGAAACGCAAGATTGAACCCAAATCTAAGCACTTCTCCCATTGCAAGAAAGATCAATCTAGTAGGCCAAACCAAACTGATAGTTCGAATAGACTTGCAAAGATAACTTAATCACACATAAAAGAATTCAGAGGAGATTCAAATATTTCTCATAGATAAACTTGATCACCCACAATTCATCGGATCTTGACAAACACACCGCAAAAAGAGTTACATCGAATAGATCTCCAAGAAGATTGAGGAGAACATGGTATTGAGATCCAAAAAGAGAGAAGAATCCATCTAGCTAATAACTATGGACCCGAAGGTCTGTGGTAAACTACTCACAACTCATCAGAGGGGCTATGGTGTTGATGTAGAAGCCCTCCATGGTCGATTCCCCCTCCGGCGGAGCACCGGCGAAGGCTCCAAGATGGGATCTCACGGACACGGAAGGTTACGGTGGTGGAAATAGTTTTTCGTCATCTCCCTGGATGTTTTCGGGGTTCATGGGTATATATAGGAAGAAGAAGTACGTCGGTGGCCGCCTGAGGGGCCCACGAGACAGGGGGCGCGCCCTATAGGGGTGGGCGCGCCCTCCACCCTCGTGGACGCCTCGACTGCTTCTTGGCTTGCACTCCAAGTCCTCTGTATCACGTTCATTCCAAAAATCACGCTCCCGAAGGTTTCATTCCGTTTGGACTCCGTTTGATATTCCTTTTCTTCGAAATACTGAAATAGGCAAAAAAACAGCAATACGGGCTGGGCCTCCGGTTAGTAGGTTAGTCCCAAAAATGATATAAATGTGTAAAATAAAGCCCATAAACATCCAAAAGGGGTAATATAATAGCATTGAACAATCAAAAGTTATAGATACGTTGGAGACGTATCAAGCATCCCCAAGCTTAATTCCTACTCGTCCTCGAGTAGGTAAATGATAAAAACAGAATTTTTGATCTGGAATGCTACCTAGCATAATTCTCAATGTAATTTTATTTATTGTGGCATGAATGTTCAGATCCAAATGATTCAAAATAAAAGTTCATATTGACATAAGAAATAGTAATACTTCAAGCATACCAATCAAAGTAATCATGTCTTCTCAAAATAACATGGCTAAAGAAAGTTCATCCCTACAAAATCATATAGTTAGGCTATGCTTCATTTTCGTCACACAAAAATGTTCCCAAATTCTACACCCCCGATGACAAGCCAAGCAATTGTTTCATACTTAAATAATCTCAAACGTTTTCAACCTTCACGCAATACATGAGCGTGAGCCATGGATATAGCACCATGGGTGGAATAAAATATGATGATGGGGATTGTGTGGGGAAGGCAAAAAAGGGGAAAGTCTCACATTGACGAGGATAATCAACGGGCTATGGAGATGCCCATCAATTGATGTCAACATGAGGAGTAGGGATTGCCATGCAACAGATGCACTAGAGCTAAAAATGAATGACAGATCAACAAAAGAAAACTAGTGGGTGTGCATCCAACTTGCTTGCGCATGAAGACCTAGGGCATTTGAGGAAGCGCATCATAGGAATATACAAGCCAAGTTCTATAATGAAAAATTCCCACTAGTATATGAAAGTGACAACATATGAGACTCACTATATGAAGAACATGGTGCTACTTTGAAGCACAATATATGAGACTCGCTATATGAAGGACATGGTGCTACTTTGAAGCACAAGTGTGGAAAAAGAGATAGTAACATTGCCCCTTTATTTTATTTATTTATTTCTTTTTTTCTTTTCCTTTTTTTGGCCTTTTTTTGGCCTTTCTTTTTTTCTTTTTCTTTTTTTTCTTTGGGACAATGCTCTAATAATGATGATCATCACACTTACACATGAATTACAACTCAAAACTAGAAATATATATGACTCTATATGAATGCCTCCGGCGATGTACCGGGATGGTGCAATGAATCAAGAGTGACATGTATGAAAAATTATGCATGGTGGCTTTGCCACAAATTTGATCTCAACTACATGATCATGCAATGGCAATATGACAAAAGTAATGCTTGTCATGATGATAAACGGAATGGTGGAAAGTTGCATGGCAATATATCTCGGAATGGCTATAGAAATGCCATAATAGGTAGGTATGGTGGCTGTTTTGAGGAAGATATAAGGAGGTTTATGTGTGATAGAGCGTATCATATCACGGGGTTTGGATGCACCGACGAAGTTTGCACCAACTCTCAAGGTGAGAAAGGCAATGCACGGTACCGAAGAGGCTAGCAATGATGGAAAGGTAAAAGTGCGTATAGTCCATGGACTCAACATTAGTCAAAAGAACTCATATACTTATTGCAAAAATCTAGAAGTCATCAAAAATCAAGCACTACGCGCATGCTCCTAGAGGGATATATTGGTAGGAAAAGACCATTGCTCGTCCCCGACCGCCACTCATAAGGATGCACAATCCAAGGACACTTCATGTTTCAAATTTGTTACACAACTTTAACCATACGTGCATGCTACGGGACTTGCTAACTTCAACACAAGCATTCTTGAAATTCATAATCACCCAACTAGCATGACTTTAATATCACTACCTCCATATCTCAAAACAATTATCAAGTATCAAATTGATCATAGCATCCAATTCACTTCCTATGATAGTTTTTATTATACCCAACTTGGATGCCTACCATTCTAAGACCAATTTTATAACCATAGAAAATACCATGCTGTTCTAAGAGACTCTCAAAATAATATAAGTGAAGCATGAGAGACTAGAAATTTCTACAAAATTAAGCTACCGCCGTTCTCTAAAAGATATAAGTGAAACACTAGAGCAAAAACTATCAAGCTCAAAAGATATACGTGAAGCACATAGAGTATTCTAATAAATTCTAATCAAGTGGGCTTCTCCCAAAAGGTGTGTACAGCAAGGATGATTGTGTAAAACTAAAAAGCAAATACTAATATCATACACGACGCTCGAAGCAAAACACATATCATGTGGCGAATAAAAATATAGCTCCAAGTAAAGCTACCAATGAATGAAGACGAAAGAGGGGATGCCTTCCGGAGGCATCCCCAAGCTTAGGCTTTTGGCTATCTTTGAATATCTTGGGGTGCCATGGGCATCCATAAGCTTAGGCTCTTGCCACTCCTTATTCCATAGTCCATCAAATCTTTACCCAAAACTTGAAAACTTCACAACACAAAACTCAACAGGAAATCTCATAAGCTCCATTAGTGAAAGAAAACAAAACCACCACATAAGGTACTGTAATGAACTCATTATTTATTTATTTTGGTGTTATACCTACTGTATTCCAAGTTCTCTATGGTTCATACCACTTAATACTAGCCGTAGATGCATCAAAATAAGCAAACAACACACGAAAAATAGAATCTGTCAAAAACAGAACAGTCTGTAGTAATCTGTAACTAACGCAAACTTCTGGAACTTTAAAAATCCTACAAAAATAGGAAGTCCTGGGAAATTCGTCTATTATCAGAAGCAAAAAGAATCAACGCAAAATCACGTTTATGTGATTTAAAAAAACTAATTTCGTGTGTGCAAAGTTTCTGTTTTTCAGCAGAATCAAATTAACTATCACCATGGGTTATCCTATAGGTTCTACTTGGCACAAACACTAATTAAAACATAAAAACACATCTAAACAGAAGGTAGATGCAAAATTTATTAATAAACAGAAACAAAAACAAAAAAACACAAATAAAATTGGGTTGCCTCACAACTAGTGCTATCGTTTAACGCCCCTAGCTAGGATAAAAGCGAAGATAGATCTAACTAGTGCCATCTTTGGCACTCAATTCATAAGTAGCCCGCATGATAGATTCATAAGGTAATTTAATTTTCTTTCTTGGAAAGTGCTCCATGCCTTTCCTTAATGTAAATTGGAATCTAATATTCCCTTCCTTCATATCAATAATCGCACCAATCACTCTATGGAAAGGTCTACCAAGAATAATAGGGCAAGAAAGATTGCAATCCATATCAAGAACGATAAAATCTATGGGCACCAAATTTATATTTGCAACAATGAGAACATCATTGATCCTTCTCATTGGCTTTTTAATGGTGGAATCCGCAAGGTGCAAATTTAAAGAGCAATCATCAAGATCATGGAAACCTAGAATATCACATAAAGTTTTCGGAATCGTGGAAACACTAGCACCCAAATCACATAAAGCATAACACTCATGATCTTTAATTTTAATATTTATAGTAGGTTCCCACTCATCATTAAGTTTTCTAGGTATAGACACTTCCAAATTAAGTTTTTCATCATAAGATTGCATCAAGGCATCAACGATATGTTTGGTAAAAGCTTTATTTTGACTATAAGCATGAGGAGAATTCACAACGGATTGCAACAAGGAAATACAACCTTCTAAAGAAGAATTATCATAATCAAATTCCTTGAAATCCGAGATAGTGGGTTCAATGCTATTTAAAGTCATGACCTCTCCAATCCCACTTTTACCAAATTTAGCATCAAGATCTAAAAACTCCGAATTATTGGGATGCCTTCTAACTAAAGTTGACTCATCTCCAGTCCCATTATTATTAAGATTCAAATTGCAAAACAAAGATATAATAGGAGACACACCAATAACTTTAAGATCCTCATCATTATTTTCATGGAAATTAGAAGAACATGCCTTTACAAAGCAATCTTTCTTAGCACGCAATCTAGCGGTTCTTTCCTTGCACTCATCAATGGAAATTCTCATTGCTTTGAGAGACTCATTGATATCATGCTTAGGAGGAGTAGATCTAAGTTTAAGAGAATCAACATCAAGCGAAAGTCTATCAACATTCCTAGCCAAATCATCAACTTTGAGCAATTTTTCTTCAAGCAAGGCATTAAAATTCTTTTGAGAGATCATAAATTCTTTCACACTATTCTCAAAATCAGAGGGCATCTTATTAAAATTACCATAAGAATTATTGTAATAATTTCCATAATTATTATAGGAATTACTAGGGAACGGTCTAGGATTAAAGTTTCCTCTATAAGCATTGTTTCCAAAACTGTTCCTACTAACAAAATTCACATCCATAGATTCATTATTATTGTCAATCAAAGTAGACAAAGACATATCATTGGGATCAAGAGGAGTATTTTTAGTAGCAAACAACTTCATAAGTTCATCCATCTTTCCACTCAAAACATTGATTTCTACTATAGCATGCACTTTTTTACTAGTAGATCTTTTGGTGTGCCTGTCGGTGTCCAAACCGGCGGATCTCGGGTAGGGGGTCCTGAACTGTGCGTCTAGGCGGATGGTAACAGGAGACAAGGGACACGATGTTTTTACCCAGGTTTGGGCCCTCTCGATGGAAGTAAAACCCTACTCCTGCTTGATTGATATTGATGATATGGGTAGTACAAAAGTAGATCTACCACGAGATCAAAGAGGCTAAACCCTAGAAGCTAGCCTATGGTATGATTGTTGTTCGTCCTATGGACTAAAACCCTCCGGTTTATATAGGCACCGAAGAGGGTTAGGGTTACACAGAGTAGGTTACAATGGTAGGAGATCGACATATCCGTATCACCAAGCTTGCCTTCCATGCCAAGGGAAGTCCCATCCGGACACGGGACGAAGTCTTCAATCTTGTATCTTCATAGTCCAGGAGTCCGGCCGAAGATGATAGTTCGGCTATCCGGACACCCCCTAGTCCGGGACTCCCTCAGTAGCCCCTGAACCAGGCTTCAATGACGACGAGTCCGGCGTGCATATTGTCTTCGGCATTGCAAGGCGGGTTCCTCCTCCGAATATTTCATAGAAGATTTTGAACACAAGGATAGTGTCCGGCTCTGCAAAATAAGTTCCACATACCACCGTAGAGAGAATAATATTTACACAAGATCAATGTGCTGACGTATATCGTGGCGTGACATCACACCACGGCTAAGCCTTTATTCGAATCGTTTTTACTGTTCCACCTCAGCGCGTTTAGCGAGGCGGTTTCCTTGGCACGTCTTGTCAAAGCAGAGATCATGTCCCCTTATTCCGGGATTCTCATCAAGACGGGCGTGGGTAACCCAACCGCACCATTGATTACGGCGCTTGGGTGATAAGCGAGTTTTACCAGGCTGGTGGGGACGCATAGCTTCGTCCGTCCATATAAGGGGATAAGGATCCGCCTTTTTACCTACGCCTTCTTCCTCCTTTGCTTATCCATCTCCGCGCCCTCGAGCTCCAGCGCCCAAGTCCGCACATCTCGCCTCAACCTTCCCCAGCCATGTCTGGAGCGGGAGGCAAGTGGATGGCCTCCTCCGTCATGGAGGGGCACATCAAAAAGTTGAGGAAAGTCGGATACCTACACAACAACATTGCGCACCGGCTTCCGGACGAGGGGCAGCTCGTCCCCACCCCTAGGCCCCATGAGAGGGTGGTGTTCCTCCCCCATTTCCTCCGCGGACTGGGCTTCCCACTCCACCCATTTGTCCAGGGGCTCATGTTCTACTACGGCCTGGACTTCCACGATCTGGCCCCGAACTTCATCCTCAACATCTCGGCGTTTATCGTCGTGTGCGAGGCCTTCCTCCGCATCAAGCCCCACTTTGGCTTATGGCTGAAGACCTTCAATGTCAAGCCGAAGGTAATGGGCGGCCAGCAGGTGGAGTGCGGAGGCGCCATGGTGGGCAAGATGCCCAACGTTACATGGCTCGAGGGCTCCTTCATGGAAACCATCAAAGGGTGGCAATCGGGGTGGTTCTACATCACCGAGTCGCGTGACCCTGAATGGGCGGTGGCCCCCGAGTTCCGATCTGATATCCCCACACGGCTCACCTCCTGGAAAGAGAAGGGCCTGACATGGGGTGATTCGGAAGAGCTGACCGGACTCCAAACCTGTGTCCAAAACCTTGTGAACAAGAAGGTCAAGCTCGTCAATGTAGTCCAGGTCATGCTCATCCGCGGGATCCTCCCGTGCAAACAACGGGCCTTTAACTTGTGGGAGTTTGATCCGGCGCAGCACCGAACCTTGAGCAGGCTCTTCGACACTACGTACGAAGATGCCTGGAAGGTGCTGTTCAAGGGCGCCGAGGCCCCCGCATCCGCTACCAAAGATCGCGGATTCAGCTCGCAGCGTCAGGTCGGCGAGGTAAGCTATTTTACCCTTTACAGGACACTTACTTTCCATAGTTTGACTCTATGCGGGATCTAAACTCCCTTACCTTTGACAGGCCTGGCAGAAGAAGTCCGGGCAGGTTAACTATCCGGCTCCCTTGCCAGAAGACCCAGGGGACGCCCGATTGACGGGGCTGCTGGTTCCGGCACCTCACGTGGTGCCGGAGAAGAAGGCCAAGAAGAAGGCCACGGGAACTCGAAAGAGTTCCCGCCACCAGGTGTTGTCGGATTCATCGTCCGACGACTCCGAGGCGAACTCCTCCCGTGAAGACGAGGAGGAGGAAAAAGAGGCCTCTCCCCTAGCGGGGGGAGAGAAGAAAAGGAAGGCCGTGTTGGAAATATGCCCTAGAGGCAATAATAAAAGGTTATTATTATATTTCCTTGTTCATGGTAATTGTCTTTATTCATGCTATAACTGTATTATCCGGAAATCGTAATACATGTGTGAATACATAGACCATAATATGTCCCTAGTAAGCCTCTAGTTGACTAGCTCGTTGATCAACAGATAGTCATGGTTTCCTGACTATGGACATTAGATGTCATTGATAACGGGATCACATCATTAGGAGAATGATGTGATGGACAAGACCCAATCCTAAGCATAGCACAAGATCGTGTAGTTCGTTTGCTAGAGCTTTTCCAATGTCAAGTATCTTTTCCTTAGACCATGAGATCGTGTAACTCCCGGATACCGTAGGAGTGCTTTGGGTGTACCAAACGTCACAACGTAACTGGGTGACTATAAAGGTGCACTACACGTATCTCCGAAAGTGTCTGTTGGGTTGACACGGATCGAGACTGGGATTTGTCACTCCGTATGACGGAGAGGTATCTCTTGGCCCACTCGGTAATGCGTCATCATAATGAGCTCAAAGTGACCAAGTGTTTGGTCATGGGATCATGCATTACGGTACGAGTAAAGTGACTTGCCGGTAACGAGACTGAACGAGGTATTGGGATACCGACGATCGAGTCTCGGGCAAGTAACGTACTGATTGACAAAGGGAATTGTATACGGGGTTGATCGAATCCTCGACATCGTGCTTCATCCGATGACATCATCGAGGAGCATGTGGGAGCCAACATGGGTATCCAGATCCCACTGGTTATTGACCGGGGAGCCATCTCGGTCATGTCTACGTGTCTCCCGAACCCGTAGGGTCTACACACTTAAGGTTCGGTGATGCTAGGGTTATTAGGAAGACTTGTATGTGATTACCGAATGTTGTTAGGAGTCCCGGATGAGATCCTGGACGTCATGAGGCATTCCGGAATAGTCCGGAGGTGAAGATTTATATATAGAAAGTGCTGTTTCGGCCATCGGGAAAGTTTCGGGGTCACCCGGTATTGTACCGGGACCACCAGAAGGGTCCCGGGGGTCCACTGGGTGGGGCCACCCATCCCGAAGGGCCCCGTGGGCTGAAGTGGGGAGGGCACCAGCCCCTGGTGGTCTGGTGCGCCCCCTTGGGCCCCCCTCTGCGCCTAGGGTTGGGAACCCTAGGGGAGGGGGCGCCTCCACTTGCCTTGGGGGGCACTCCACCCCCCTTGGCCGCCGCCCCCCTAGAGATCCCATCTCTAGGTCCGGCCACCCCCCTGGGGGCCTATATAAAGGAGGGGGACGGAGGGAAGCCGCACCCCTGAGCTTTGGCGCCTCCCTCCCCCTGCTACACCTCTTCCTCCTCCCGCGGTTGCTTGGCGAAGCCCTGCCGGAGTACTGCTTCTCCACCACCACCACGCCGTCGTGCTACTGCTGGAGTCTTCTTCCTCAACCTCTCCTCCCCCCTTGCTGGATCAAGAAGGAGGAGACGTCATCCGCTCCGTACGTGTGTTGAACGCGGAGGTGCTGTCCGTTCAGGACTTGGTCATCGGTGATTTGGATCACGACGAGTACGACTCCATCATCCCCGTTCTCTTGAACGCTTCCGCTCGCGATCTACAAGGGTATGTAGATGCACTCCTATCACTCGTTGCTTAGATGAACTCATAGATGGATCTTGGTGAAACCGTAGGAAATTTTTTAATTTTTTGCAACGTTCCCCAACAGTGGCATCATGAGCTAGGTCTATGCGTAGTTCTCTATTGCACGAGTAGAACACAATTTTGTTGTGGGCGTAGATGTTGTCAACTTTCTTGCCGCTACTAGTCTTATTTTTCTTCAGCGGTATTGTGGGATGAAGCGGCCCGGACCGACCTTACACGTACGCTTACGTGAGACAGGTTCCACCGACTGACATGCACTAGTTGCATAAGGTGGCTAGCGGGTGTCTGTCTCTCCCACTTTAGTTGGAGCGGATTCAACGAAAAGGGTCCTTATGAAGGCTAAATAGAAGTTGACAAATCACGTTGTGGCTTTAACGTAGGTAAGAAAACGTTCTTGCTAGATCACCTATAGAAGCCACGTAAAACTTGCAACAACAATTAGAGGACGTCTAACTTGTTTTTGCAGCAAGTGTCTTGTGATGTGATATGGCCAAAAGTTGTGATGAATGATGAATGATATATTGTGATGTATGAGATCATGTTCTTGTAATAGGAATCACGACTTGCATGTCGATGAGTATGACAACCGGCAGGAGCCATAGGAGTTGTCTTAATTATTGTATGACCTACGTGTCAATGATTCAACGCCATGTAATTACTTTACTTTATTGCTAAACCTTTAGCCATAGTAGCAGAAGTAATAGTTGGCGAGCAACTTCATGGAGACACAATGATGGAGATCATGATGATGGAGATCATGGTGTCATGCCGGTGACGAAGATGATCATGGAGCCCCGAAGATGGAGATCAAAGGAGCTATATGATATTGGCCATATCATGTCACTACTATATAGTTGCATGTGATGTTTATTATGTTTATGCATCTTGTTTACTTAGAACGACGGTAGTAAATAAGATGATCCCTTATAACAATTTCAAGAAGTGTTCTCCCCTAACTGTGCGCCGTTGCTAAAGTTCGTCGTTTCGAAGCACCACGTGATGATCGGGTGTGATAGATTCTTACATTCACATACAACGGGTGTAAGACAGTTTTACACATGCAAAAACACGTAGGGTTAACTTGACGAGCCTAGCATGTACAGACATGGCCTCGGAACACAGAGACCGAAAGGTCGAACATGAGTCGTATGGAAGATACGATCAACATGGAGATGTTCACCGATGATGACTAGTCCGTCTCACGTGATGATCGGACACGGCCTAGTCGACTCGGATCGTGTAACACTTAGATGACTAGAGGGATGTCTAATCTGAGTGGGAGTTCATTGAAATAATTTGATTAGATGAACTTAATTTTCATGAACTTAGTCTAAAACCTTTGCAAATATGTCTTGTAGATCAAATGGCCAATGCTCATGTTAACATGAACTTCAACGCGTTCCTAGAGAAAACCAAGCTGAAAGATGATGGCAGCAACTATACGGACTGGGTCCGGAACCTGAGGATCATCCTCATAGCTGCCAAGAAAGCATATGTCCTAGATGGACCGCTAGGTGAAGCACCCATGCCAGAGAACCAAGACGTTATGAACGCTTGGCAATCACGTGCTGATGATTACTCCCTTGTTCAGTGCGGCATGCTTTACAGCTTAGAACCGGGGCTCCAAAAGCGTTTTGAGCAACACAGAGCATATTAGATGTTCGAGGAGCTGAAAATGGTTTTCCAAGCTCATGCCCGGGTCGAGAGATATGAAGTCTCCGACAAGTTCTACAGTTGTAAGATGGAGGAAAATAGTTCTGTCAGTGAGCACATACTCAAAATGTCTGGGTTGCACAACCGCCTGTCCCAGCTGGACATTAACCTCCTGGACGAGGCGGTCATTGACAGAATCCTTCAGTCGCTCCCACCGAGCTATAAGAGCTTTGTGATGAACTACAATATGCAGGGGATAGTGAAAACTATTCCTGAAGTATTTTCAATGCAGAAGTCGGCAGAGGTAGAAATCAAGAAAGAACATCAAGTGTTGATGGTCAATAAAACCACCAAGTTCAAGAAGGGCAAGGGAAAGAAGAACTTCAAGAAGGACGGCAAAGATGTTGCCGCGCCTGGTAAGCCAGTTGCCAGGAAGAAGTCAAGCAATGGACCCAAGCCTGAGACTGAGTGCTTTTATTGCAAAGGGAAGGGTCACTTGAAGCGGAACTGCCCCAAATACTTAGCGGACAAGAAGGCCGGCAACACTAAAGGTATATGTGATATACATGTAATTGATGTGTACCTTACCAGTGCTCGTAGTAACTCCTGGGTATTTGATACCGGTGCCGTTGCTCACATTTGTAACTCACAGCAGGAGCTGCGGAATAGGCAGAGACTGGCGAAGGACGAGGTGACGATGCGCGTCGGGAATGGTTCCAAGGTCGATGTGATCGCCGTCGGCCCGCTACCTCTACATTTACCGATGGGATTAGTTTTAAACCTCAATAATTGTTATTTAGTGCCAAGTTTGAGCATGAACATTGTATCTGGATCTCGTTTGATACGAGATGGCTACTCATTTAAATCCGAGAATAATGGTTGTTCTATTTATATGAGAGATATGTTTTATGGTCATGCCCCGATGGTCAATGGTTTATTCTTAATGAATCTCGAGCGTAATGTTACACATATTCATAGTGTGAATACCAAAAGATGTAAAGTTGATAACGATAGTCCCACATACTTGTGGCACTGCCGCCTTGGTCACATTGGTGTCAAGCGCATGAAGAAGCTCCATGCTGATGGACTTTTAGAGTCTCTAGATTATGAATCGTTTGACACATGCGAGCCATGCCTCATGGGCAAGATGACCAAGACTCCGTTCTCCGGAACAATGGAGCGAGCAACCAACTTGTTGGAAATCATACATACCGATGTGTGCGGTCCAATGAGTGTTGTGGCTCGCGGAGGATATTGTTATGTTCTCACTCTCACTGATGACTTGAGTATATATGGGTATGTGTACTTAATGAAACACAAGTCTGAGACCTTTGAAAAGTTCAAGGAATTTCAGAATGAGGTAGAGAATCAACGTGACCGAAAGATAAAATTCCTACGATCAGATCATGGAGGAGAATATTTAAGTCACAAATTTGGTACACACTTAAGGAAATGTGGAATTGTTTCACAACTCACGCCGCCTGGAACACCTCAGCGTAACGGTGTGTCCGAACGTCGTAATCGCACTCTATTAGATATGGTGCGGTCTATGATGTCTCTTACCGATTTACCGCTATCATTTTGGGGATATGCTCTAGAGACAGCTACATTCAGTTTAACTAGGGCACCGTCTAAATCTGTTGAGATGACACCGTATGAATTATGGTTTGGGAAGAAACCTAAGCTGTCGTTTCTAAAAGTTTGGGGATGCGATGCTTATGTCAAGAAACTTCAACCTGAAAAGCTCGAACCCAAGTCAGAAAAATGCGTCTTCATAGGATACCCTAAGGAAACCATTGGGTATACCTTCTACTTAAGATCCAAGGGCAAGATCTTTGTTGCCAAGAACGGATCCTTTCTGGAAAAAGAGTTTCTCTCGAAAGAAGTAAGTGGGAGGAAAGTAGAACTCGATGAAGTACTACCTCTTGAACAGGAAAGTAGTGTAGCTCAGGAAAATGTTCCTCTGATGCCTACACCAACTGGAGAGGAAAATAATGATGATGATCAAGGTACTTCGGATCAAGTTGCTACTGAACTTCATAGGTCCACAAGGACACGTTCCGCACCAGAGTGGTACGGCAACCCTGTCTTGGAAATCATGTTGTTAGACAACGGTGAACCTTCAAACTATGAAGAAGCGATGGCGGGCCCAGATTCCAACAAATGGCTTGAAGCCATGAAATCCGAGATAGAATCCATGTATGAAAACAAAGTGTGGACTTTGACAGACTTGCCCGATGATCGGCGAGCGATAGAAAACAAATGGATCTTTAAGAAGAAGACGGACGCGGATGGTAATGTTACCATCTATAAAGCTCGACTTGTCGATAAGGATTATCGGCAAGTACAAGGGGTTGACTACGATGAGACATTCTCTCCCGTAGCGAAGCTGAAGTCCGTCCGAATCATGTTAGCAATTGCCGCATACTATGATTATGAGATATGGCAGATGGACGTCAAAACGGCATTCCTTAACGGACATCTTAAGGAAGAACTGTATATGATGCAGCCAGAAGGTTTTATCGATCCTAAGAATGCTAACAAAGTATGCAAGCTCCAGCGATCCATTTATGGGCTGGTGCAAGCATCTCGGAGTTGGAACATTCGCTTTGATGAGATGATCAAAGCGTTCGGGTTTATGCAGACTTATGGAGAAGCCTGCGTTTACAAGAAAGTGAGTGGGAGCTTTGTAGCATTTCTCATATTATATGTAGATGACGTACTCTTGATGGGAAATGATATAGAACTTTTGGACAGCATTAAGGCCTACTTGAATAAGTGTTTTTCAACGAAGGACCTTGGAGAAGCTGCTTACATATTAGGCATCAAGATCTATAGGGATAGATCGAGACGCCTCATAGGTCTTTCACAAAGCACATACCTTGATAAGATTTTGAAGAAGTTCAAAATGGATCAGTCCAAGAAAGGGTTCTTGCCTGTATTGCAAGGTGTGAGATTGAGCTCGGCTCAATGCCCGACCACGGCAAAAGATAAAGAAGAGATGAGTGTCATCCCCTATGCTTCAGCCATAGGATCTATTATGTATGCCATGCTGTGTACCAGACCTGATGTAAACCTTGCCGTAAGTTTGGTAGGAAGGTACCAAAGTAATCCCGGCAAGGAACACTGGACAACGGTCAAGAATATCCTGAAGTACCTGAAAAGGACAAAGGACATGTTTCTCGTTTATGGAGGTGACGAAGAGCTCGTCGTAAAGGGTTACGTCGACGCTAGCTTCGACACAGATCTGGATGACTCTAAGTCACAAACCGGATACGTGTATATGTTGAATGGTGGAGCAGTAAGCTGGTGCAGCTACAAGCAGAGCATCGTGGCGGGATCTACATGTGAAGCGGAGTACATGGCAGCCTCGGAGGCAGCGCATGAAGCAATTTGGGTGAAGGAGTTCATCACCGACCTAGGAGTCATACCCAATGTGTCGGGGCCGATCAAACTCTTCTGTGACAACACTGCAGCTATTGCCCTTGCCAAGGAGCCCAGGTTTCACAAGAAGACAAGGCACATCAAGCGTCGCTTCAACTCCATCCGTGAAAATGTTCAAGATGGGGACATAGATATTTCCAAAGTACATACGGATCTGAATGTCGCAGATCCATTGACTAAACCTTTCTCGCGAGCAAAACATGATCAACACCAGCACTCTATGGGTGTTCGATTCATCACAATGTAACTAGATTATTGACTCTAGTGCAAGTGGGATACTGTTGGAAATATGCCCCAGAGGCAATAATAAAAGGTTATTATTATATTTCCTTGTTCATGGTAATTGTCTTTATTCATGCTATAACTGTATTATCCGGAAATCGTAATACACGTGTGAATACATAGACCATAATATGTCCCTAGTAAGCCTCTAGTTGACTAGCTCGTTGATCAACAGATAGTCATGGTTTCCTGACTATGGACATTATATGTCGTTGATAACGGGATCACATCATTAGGAGAATGATGTGATGGACAAGACCCAATCCTAAGCATAGCACAAGATCGTGTAGTTCGTTTGCTAGAGCTTTTCCAATGTCAAGTATCTTTTCCTTAGACCATGAGATCGTGTAACTCCCAGATACCGTTGGAGTGCTTTGGGTGTACCAAACGTCACAACGTAACTGGGTGACTATAAAGGTGCACTACAGGTATCTCCGAAAGTGTTTGTTGGGTTGACACGGATCGAGACTGGGATTTGTCACTCCGTATGACGGAGAAGTATCTCTTGGCCCACTCGGTAATGCGTCATCATAATGAGCTCAAAGTGACCAAGTGTTTGGTCATGGGATCATGCATTACGGTACGAGTAAAGTGACTTGCCGGTAATGAGATTGAACGAGGTATTGGGATACCGACGATCGAGTCTCGGGCAAGTAACGTACTGATTGACAAAGGAAATTGTATACGGGGTTGATCGAATCCTCGACATTGTGGTTCATCCAATGACATCATCGAGGAGCATGTGGGAGCCAACATGGGTATCCAGATCCTGCTGTTGGTTATTGACCGGAGAGCCATCTCGGTCATGTCTACGTGTCTCCCGAACCCGTAGGGTCTACACACTTAAGGTTCGGTGATGCTAGGGTTATTAGGAAGACTTGTATGTGATTAACGAATGTTGTTCGGAGTCCCGGATGAGATCCCGGATGTCACGAGGAGTTCTGGAATAGTCCTAGGTGAAGATTTATATATAGAAAGTTCTGTTTCGGCCACCGGGAAAGTTTCGGGGTCACCCGGTATTGTACCGGGACCACCGGAAGGGTCCCGGGGGTCCACTGGGTGAGGCCACCCATCCCGGAGGGCCCCGTGGGCTGAAGTGGGGAGGGGACCAGCCCCTGGTGGGCTGGTGCGCCCCCCTGGGCCCCCCTCTGCGCCTAGGGTTGGGAACCCTAGGGAAGGGGGCGCCTCCACTTGCCTTGGGGGGCACTCCACCCCCTTGGCCGCCGCCCCCTAGAGATCCCATCTCTAGGGTCGGCCACCCCCCTGGGGGCCTATATAAAGGAGGGGGGAGGGAGGGCAGCCGCACCCCTGAGCTTTGGCGCCTCCCTCCCCCTGCTACACCTCTTCCTCCTCCCGCGGTTGCTTGGCGAAGCCCTGCCGGAGTACTGCTTCTCCACCACCACCACGCCGTCGTGCTACTGCTGGAGTCTTCTTCCTCAACCTCTCCTCCCCCCTTGCTAGATCAAGAAGGAGGAGACGTCATCTGCTCCGTACGTGTGTTGAACGCGGAGGTGCTGTCCGTTCAGCACTTGGTCATCGGTGATTTGGATCACGACAAGTACGACTCCATCATCCCCGTTCTCTTGAACGCTTCCGCTCGCGATCTACAAGGGTATGTAGATGCACTCCTATCACTCGTTGCTTAGATGAACTCATAGATGGATCTTGGTGAAACTGTAGGAAAATTTTTAATTTTCTGCAACGTTCCCCAACAGTGGCATCATGAGCTAGGTCTATGCGTAGTTCTCTATTGCACGAGTATAACACAATTTTGTTGTGGGCGTAGATGTTGTCAACTTTCTTGCCGCTACTAGTCTTATTTTGCTTCAGCGGTATTGTGGGATGAAGCGGCCCGGACCGACCTTACACGTACGCTTACATGAGACAGGTTCCACCGACTGACATGCACTAGTTGCATAAGGTGGCTAGCGGGTGTGTGTCTCTCCCACTTTAGTTGGAGCGGATTCGACGAAAAGGGTCCTTATGAAGGGTAAATAGAAGTTGACAAATCACATTGTGGCTTTAACGTAGGTAAGAAAATGTTCTTGCTAGATCACGTATAGAAGCCACGTAAAACTTGCAACAACAATTAGAGGACGTCTAACTTGTTTTTGCAGCAAGTGTCTTGTGATGTGATATGGCCAAAAGTTGTGATGAATGATGAATGATATATTGTGATGTATGAGATCATGTTCTTGTAATAGGAATCACGACTTGCATGTCGATGAGTATGACAACCGGCAGGAGCCATAGGAGTTGTCTTAATTATTGTATGACCTGCGTGTCAATGATTCAACGCCATGTAATTACTTTACTTTATTGCTAAACCGTTAGCCATAGTAGTAGAAGTAATAGTTGGCGAGCAACTTCATGGAGACACAATGATGGAGATCATGATGATGGAGATCATGGTGTCATGCCGGTGACGAAGATGATCATGGAGCCCCGAAGATGGAGATCAAAGGAGCTATATGATATTGGCCATATCATGTCACTACTATATAGTTGCATGTGATGTTTATTACGTTTATGCATCTTGTTTACTTAGAACGACGGTAGTAAATAAGATGATCCCTTATAACAATTTCAAGAAGTGTTCTCCCCTAACTGTGCGCCGTTGCTAAAGTTCGTCGTTTCGAAGCACCACGTGATGATCGGGTGTGATAGATTCTTACGTTCACATACAACGGGTGTAAGACAGTTTTACACATGCAAAAACACTTAGGGTTAACTTGACGAGCCTAGCATGTACAGACATGGCCTCGGAACACAGAGACCGGAAGGTCGAACATGAGTCGTATGGAAGATACGATCAACATGGAGATGTTCACCGATGATGACTAGTCCGTCTCACGTGATGATCGGACACGGCCTAGTCGATCGGATCGTGTAACACTTAGATGACTAGAGGGATGTCTAATCTAAGTGGGAGTTCATTGAAATAATTTGATTAGATGAACTTAATTATCATGAACTTAGTCTAAAACCTTTGCAAATATGTCTTGTAGATCAAATGGCCAATGCTCATGTCAACATGAACTTCAACGCATTCCTAGAGAAAACCAAGCTGAAAGATGATGGCAGCAACTATATGGACTGGGTCCGGAACCTGAGGATTATCCTCATAGCTGCCAAGAAAGCATATGTCCTAGATGGACCGTTAGGTGAAGCACCCATCCCAGAGAACCAAGACGTTATGAACGCTTGGCAATCACGTGCTGATGATTACTCCCTCGTTCAGTGCGGCATGCTTTACAGCTTAGAACCGGGGCTCCAAAAGCGTTTTGAGCAACACGGAGCATATGAGATGTTCGAGGAGCTGAAAATGGTTTTCCAAGCTCATGCCCGGGTCGAGAGATATGAAGTCTCCGACAAGTTCTACAGTTGTAAGATGGAGGAAAATAGTTCTGTCAGTGAGAACATACTCAAAATGTCTGGGTTGCACAACCGCCTATCCCAGCTGGACATTAACCTCCCGGACAAGGCGGTCATTGACAGAATCCTTCAGTCGCTCCACCGAGCTATAAGAGCTTTGTGATGAACTACAATATGCAGGGGATAGAGAAAACTATTCCTGAAGTATTTTCAATGCAGAAGTCGGCAGAGGTAGAAATCAAGAAAGAACATCAAGTGTTGATGGTCAATAAAACCACCAAGTTCAAGAAGGGCAAGGGAAAGAAGAACTTCAAGAAGGACGGCAAAGATGTTGCCGCGCCTGGTAAGCCAGTTGCCAGGAAGAAGTCAAGCAATGGACCCAAGCCTGAGACTGAGTGCTTTTATTGCAAAGGGAAGGGTCACTGGAAGCGGAACTGCCCCAAATACTTAGTGGACAAGAAGGCCGGCAACACTAATGGTATATGTGATATACATGTAATTTATGTGTACCTTACCAGTGCTCGTAGTAACTCCTGGGTATTTGATACCGGTGCCGTTGCTCACATTTGTAACTCACAGCAGGAGCTGCGGAATAAGCGGAGACTGGCGAAGGACGAGGTGACGATGCGCGTCGGGAATGGTTCCAAGGTCGATGTGATCGCCGTCGGCACGCTACCTCTACATTTACCTACGGGATTAGTTTTAAACCTCAATAATTGTTATTTAGTGCCAAGTTTGAGCATGAACATTGTATCTGGATCTCGTTTGATACGAGATGGCTACTCATTTAAATCCGAGAATAATGGTTGTTCTATTTATATGAGAGATATGTTTTATGGTCATGCCCCGATGGTCAATGGTTTATTCTTAATGAATCTCGAGCGTAATGTTACACATATTCATAGTGTGAATACCAAAAGATGTAAAGTTGATAACGATAGTCCCACATACTTGTTGCACTGCGGCCTTGGTCACATTGGTGTCAAGCGCATGAAGAAGCTCCATGCTGATGGACTTTTAGAGTCTCTAGATTATGAATCATTTGACACATGCAAGCCATGCCTCATGGGCAAGATGACCAAGACTCCGTTCTCCGGAACAATGGAGCGAGCAACCAACTTGTTGGAAATCATACATACTGATGTGTGCGGTCCAATGAGCGTTGAGGCTCGGGAGGATATCGTTATGTTCTCACTCTCACTGATGACTTGAGTAGATATGGGTATGTCTACTTAATGAAACACAAGTCTGAGACCTTTGAAAAGTTCAAGGAATTTCAGAATGAGGTAGAGAATCAACGTGACCGAAAGATAAAATTCCTACGATCAGATCGTGGAGGAGAATATTTAAGTCATGAATTTGGTACACACTTAAGGATATGTGGAATCGTTTCACAACTCACGCCGCCTGGAACACCTCAGCGTAACGGTGTGTCCGAACGTCGTAATCGCACTCTATTAGATATGGTGCGGTCTATGATGTCTCTTACCGATTTACCGCTATCATTTTGGGGATACGCTCTAGAGACAGCTACATTCACTTTAAATAGGGCACCGTCTAAATCCGTTGAGACGACACCGTATGAATTATGGTTTGGGAAGAAACCTAAGCTGTCGTTTCTAAAAGTTTGGGGATGCGATGCTTATGTCAAGAAACTTCAACCTGAAAAGCTCGAACCCAAGTCAGAAAAATGCGTCTTCATAGGATACCCTAAGGAAACCATTGGGTATACCTTCTACTTAAGATCCGACGGCAAGATCTTTGTTGCCAAGAACGGATCCTTTCTGGAAAAAGAGTTTCTCTCGAAAGAAGTAAGTGGGAGGAAAGTAGAACTCGATGAAGTACTACCTCTTGAACAGGAAAGTAGTGCAGCTCAGGAAAATGTTCCTCTGATGCCTACACCAACTGGAGAGGAAAATAATGATGATGATCAAGGTACTTCAGATCAAGTTGCTACTGAACTTCGTAGGTCCACAAGGACACGTTCCGCACCAGAGTGGTACGGCAACCCTGTCTTGGAAATCATGTTGTTAGACAACGGTGAACCTTCGAACTATGAAGAAGCGATGGTGGGCCCAGATTCCAACAAATGGCTTGAAGCCATGAAATCCGAGATAGAATCCGTGTATGGAAACAAAGTGTGGACTTTGACAGACTTGCCCGATGATCAACGAGCGATAGAAAACAAATGGATCTTTAAGAAGAAGACGGACGCGAATGGTAATGTTACCATCTATAAAGCTCGACTTGCCGCTAAGGGTTATCGGCAAGTTCAAGGGGTTGACTACAATGAGACATTCTCTCCCGTAGCGAAGCTGAAGTCCGTCCGAATCATGTTAGCAATTGCTGCATACTATGATTATGAGATATGGCAGATGGACGTCAAAACGGCATTCCTTAACGGACATCTTAAGGAAGAACTGTATATGATTCAGCCAGAAGGTTTTGTCGATCCTAAGAATGCTAACAAAGTATGCAAGCTCCAGCAATCCATTTATGGGCTGGTGCAAGCATCTGGAGTTGGAACATTTGCTTTGATGAGATGATCAAAGCGTTTGGGTTTATGCAGACTTATGGAGAAGCCTGCGTTTACAAGAAAGTGAGTGGGAGCTCTGTAGCATTTCTCATATTATATGTAGATGACATACTCTTGATGGGATATGATATAGAACTTTTGGACAGCATTAAGGCCTACTTGAATAAGTGTTTTTCAATGAAGGACCTTGGAGAAGCTGCTTACATATTAGGCATCAAGATCTATAGGGATAGATCGAGACGCCTTATAGGTCTTTCACAAAGCACATACCTTGATAAGATTTTGAAGAAGTTCAAAATGGATTAGTCCAAGAAAGGGTTCTTGCCTGTATTGCAAGGTGTGAGATTGAGCTCGGCTCAATGCCCGACCACGGCAAAAGATAAAGAAGAGATGAGTGTCATCCCCTATGCTTCAGCCATAGGATCTATTATGTATGCCATGCTGTGTACCAGACCTGATGTAAACCTTGCCGTAAGTTTGGTAGGAAGGTACCAAAGTAATCCCGGCAAGGAACACTGGACAACAGTCAAGAATATCCTGAAGTACCTGAAAAGGACAAAGGACATGTTTCTCGTTTATGGAGGTGATGAAGAGCTCGTCGTAAAGGGTTACGTCGACGCTAGCTTCGACACAGATCTGGATGACTCTAAGTCACAAACCCGATACGTGTATATGTTGAATGGTGGAGCAGTAAGCTGGTGCAGCTGCAAGCAGAGCATCATGGCGGGATCTACATGTGAAGCGGAGTACATGGCAGCCTCGGAGGCAGCGCATGAAGCAATTTGGGTGAAGGAGTTCATCACTGACCTAGGAGTCATACCCAATGTGTCGGGGCCGATCAAACTCTTCTGTGACAACACTGGAGCTATTGCCCTTGCCAAGGAGCCCAGGTTTCACAAGAAGACAAGGCACATCAAGCGTCGCTTCAACTCCATCCGTGAAAATGTTCAAGATGGAGACATAGATATTTGCAAAGTACATACGGATCTGAATGTCGCAGATCCGTTGACTAAACCTCTCTCGCGAGCAAAACATGATCAACACCAGCACTCTATGGGTGTTCGATTCATCACAATGTAACTAGATTATTGACTCTAGTGCAAGTGGGAGACTGTTGGAAATATGCCCTAGAGGCAATAATAAAAGGTTATTATTATATTTCCTTGTTCATGGTAATTGTCTTTATTCATGCTATAACTGTATTATCCGAAAATCGTAATACACGTGTGAATACATAGACCATAATATGTCCCTAGTAAGCCTCTAGTAGACTAGCTCGTTGATCAACAGATAGTCATGGTTTCCTGACTATGGACATTAGATGTCGTTGATAACGGGATCACATCATTAGGAGAATGATGTGATGGACAAGACCCAATCCTAAGCATAGCACAAGATCGTGTAGTTCGTTTGCTAGAGCTTTTCCAATGTCAAGTATCTTTTCCTTAGACCATGAGATCGTGTAACTCCCGGATACCGTAGGAGTGCTTTGGGTGTACCAAACGTCACAACATAACTGGGTGACTATAAAGGTGCACTACAGGTATCTCCGAAAGTGTGTGTTGGGTTGACACGGATCGAGATTGGGATTTGTCACTCCATATGACAGAGAGGTATCTCTGGGCCCACTCGGTAATGCATCATCATAATGAGCTCAAAGTGACCAAGTGTTTGGTCATGGGATCATGCATTACGGTACTAGTAAAGTGACTTGCCGGTAACGAGACTGAACGAGGTATTGGGATACCGACGATCGAGTCTCGGGCAAGTAACATACCGATTGACAAAGGGAATTATATACGGGGTTGATCGAATCCTCGACATCGTGGTTCATCCGATGACATCATCGAGGAGCATGTGGGAGCCAACATGGGTATCCAGATCCCGCTATTGGTTATTGACCGGAGAGCCGTCTCGGTCATGTCTACGTGTCTCCCAAACCCGTAGGGTCTACACACTTAAGGTTCAGTGACGCTAGGGTTATTAGGAAGACTTGTATGTGATTACCGAATGTTGTTCGGAGTCCCAGATGAGATCCCAGACGTCACGAGGAGTTCCGGAATAGTCCGGAGGTGAAGATTTATATATAGGAAGTGCTGTTTCGGCCATCGGGAAAGTTTCGGGGTTACCCGGTATTGTACCGGGACCACCGGAAGGGTCCCGGGGGTCCACCAGGTGGGGCCACCCATCCTGGAGGGCCTTGTGGGCTGAAGTGGGGAGGGGACCAGCCCCTGGTGGGCTGGTGCGCCCCTTGGGCCCCCCTCTGCGCCTAGGGTTGGGAACCCTAGGGGAGGGGGTGCCTCCACCCCCCTTGGCCGCCGCCCCCTAGAGATCGCATCTCTAAGGCCGGCCACCCCCCTGGGGGCCTATATAAAGGAGGGGGGAGGGAGGGCAGCTGCACCCCTGAGCTTTGGCGCCTCCCTCCCCCTGCTACACCTCTTCCTCCTCCCGCGGTTGCTTGGTGAAGCCCTGCCGGAGTACTGCTTCTCCACCACCACCACGCCGTTGTGCTGCTGCTGGAGTCTTCTTCCTCAACCTCTCCTCCCCCCTTGCTGGATCAAGAAGGAGGAGACGTCATCCGCTCCGTACGTGTGTTGAACGCGGAGGTGCTGTCCGTTCAACACTTGGTCATCGGTGATTTGGATCACGGCGAGTACGACTCCATCATCCCCGTTCTCTTGAACGCTTCCGCTCGCGATCTACAAGGGTATGTAGATGCACTCCTATCACTCGTTGCTTAGATGAACTCATAGATGGATCTTGGTGAAACAGTAGGAAATTTTTTAATTTTCTGCAACGTTCCCCAACAGGCCACCCCAACGGGGGAGGCCGAAGGGTCCAAGAAGGGAAGGACCCTCTCTCTGGACTACTCCCTCAACGCCAACGACGATGAAGAGGAGTGGCCACCGAGGACTAAGCCCCTGGCGACCTCGTAAGTGTCCAGATACCACAATAACTCATGGCGTTTCGTTTGTCGCATAGAATCTCCTAACGCCGAACATAACCCTGCAGCCCGCCCAAGGACGGGCTCGACACTTCAACGAGCGGCTCCCTGGCTTCGTCGGATGTGAATAGCACTTCACTTCTGGCCGTCTCCTCTCCTCGCGCTGCGGACGACGCCGAGGTGGGGTCCCAAAAGGGGCCCAGCCAGGAGGAGGAGGTCCCGGAGGTGCCGCAAGGCAACCTCCCGGACTTCGGGCAAAAGGTTCTGAGTTCGGCCCTGGGCGGGACTCCGCACCGGAATCTTCAGTGGTTCCGGAGCCCGGCAGGCGGCCCCTTCGTAAGAAGGACGAGACTGCGACACCGGTGACCTCCGTCCAACCGGAGGCACCGGGTAATTTGCTGGAGGCGCTTAACGGCGCCTCCATCGACGAGGAGCACCACTTTGTTATGAGTGTGGTGATCCAGAAAGTTCAGTCCGCCAAAAGCGGGCTGACTGAAGCCTGTGCCAGCCTTCTAACAGGCTTTGAGGCATGTATTAAGATATGTAAAAATATTACCGCATAGATAGTAGCCCCTGATGCTCAGTTTGGTGTTCGGAAAGAAAAGCCGAATTGAGGATCTAAAAGATGTACGCAGGAGTCTAACATAAGTATGTCAATATGGGAATGCAGCCTGCGCTGCTGACCTCTGCCGCACTGACTGCGGAGGTCAATGCATTGAAGCAGAGCCTCGAGCGGTCCGAGAATGAGCTCGGCCTTGCTAGAAGCAGCTCGAGGACAAGGAAGGTAAGTAATACCTTATGGAAGTGTATAAAAGATGTGGTTGCAAAATAACAGGAATAACGTGAGTATTGCAGGGGCCACGGACGAGGTGGCGACCCTGAAGGAAGCGGTGTCCAAGGCCGAAAGCAATGCGGCCGCGGAACGCACCGAGCGAGAGAAGCAGGAGGCGCAGGTGGCGGAGGTGCGGCAAGAGCTCTAGGCTCTCATGGAAAAGCACAAGAGTTTGGAGCGTGACTCGAAGACTCGAGAGTCCGAGCTTGCCTCGGCTCTTGAGAGTGCCAAAGCCACTAAGGCCGAAGCCCAAAAAGCCCTCCAGGAAATTGAGGCAATAAAGAAGATAGCGGCGGGTAAGGCATTCTTCATGCAAACCAAGCACGTGAAAGTGAATTACTTGTTACTTACCCGAATCCGGAGCTCTCCAGGAGCATTCGCAGATCTGCCCTGCAGTGTGTCCAATGCTGCCGGATTCTACCGGGCCGAGGAAGGGAGCTCAACGGAGAAGGTGTTCTGGTCTCAGTATGCTGAGGCCGGACACCCGGTGCCCTTGAACGACCAGCTGAAGCAGCTGGTCGAGCTCCATAAGGTGGCCGAACAGGCCATGAAGGGCCTCATAGTTCGGCTGTGGCCAAAGGAGGCCATGCCTGAGAGCTACTTCGGGCTGGTGAGGCGGCTGGTGGACGCTTGTCCATGGGTTGAAGTCGTCAAGCGCTCCGTCTGTATCAAAGGTGCCCGTAGGGACCTTGCCCGTGCTAAAGTGCACTGGGGCAAGATGGACGCTGAGAAGCTTGTGACGGACGCTCCACCGCCGGGCAGGGAGTATCGCACGCCCGAGATGTATTATGCGGGCGTCCTGAAGGGTGCCCGCCTTATAGCGGACGAATGCTCCAAAGATGTAATTTTTGAGTAAACTCGCATTTGTTATCCTATATGCTTGAAAACTTGTTCATATGCACTAAGCAACGCTTGTGAATTTAAAATATTACCTTCTGTGCGGCCGTTTATTAAATTTGAGAGATGGCGAGTCGTCGGCTTCTGCCCCCATGCCACGAGTGCTGGGGTGTTCGGGATAAACTTGAGCGCTCTTTTTCCCATTCTTGGGTCCTTCGAGGGAGGCACTCAACGCAACAAACAAGGCAACCGGACTATAATGCTTGAACACTCTCACTTAGCCATAGAATTCTATAATTTTAAATTTCAGCGAAGCCCCTAGTATTCGGAAGACCGAATTCGGGGCACTGTCCACGCCTGGGTCGAACAAAGCCGACTCCTCGCTCTAAGCGGCATAAGTCTTTAGGGACTCGAAAACCTCTCGAACAGCGACCGGCTCTCGCCCTATCATGATGGTCAGTTTTAGCTTTCTCCACTGAGGTGCTCAATCCAACTCAACCGGGGCACAATTGCAGTGGTTCTCCTAGCGCTACCTTAGCTGATATAATGGAACGTAAGGTACCAAAACATGGGAGCCGGGCAAACCCAACTATTGACCCAAGACATGATTCGGAGCCGATGCATATAATGCTATAAGTTCGGGGTGCCACACTTGTGAAAGTGTTCGGACTTATCACACCATATTTTGGGGTACTTAAGCCCCTGGTGTATTTGGCCGTACCAAAGCGTACGGATGCAACATGTCATAAGTGAACATATAAATAAAACAAAAAAGGAATGCAATAATAGGCAAAAGCTATGCATTGTTTATTCAAGAAAGCTGCGGTAAAAGAAGAACGATACAAATAGTGCGATAAGCAAGGGACGGGACTATTTGACATGTCCCCCTCCAGAAGCAAGCTGCGGGATTATGTGTAAAACAAGTATACTGCTCATTATAGAGACCACCTGTACACTCGACGTAGCTTTCTGCTTCCCTGGCTGTTGCATCGTGTGTTCGGCGGTTCTACTGCCGGACGGGGCTTCTCGAGAAAGGAGTCCTGAAAGTAAAAAAAGGAATAATGACACAATTGGGAGCCCCTGGTGCAGTTGAGCCGCATTCTGGGCCTGTCGTGGTCGTGCCCCTCCCCCTATGCCCATGGTATTTCCAGAGCGTAATTATGTACGCGTAGTATTGGTTTCACAATTTCGCGAGGGCTGGGGTTGGGGCCGCATTGCTACGCGTGCTCGGAACGTGCCCGGTGGTCTTGTTGTAGGTTACTCCGGGCACACTTGACGGTGTCCGGCCGTTTAATAGCCGGACTCGAGAATTGCCTTAAGATGCTGCTTTGTACTTCTGCCGCGAGGGCCGCCGTATGCTCCTCCGTTCGGAGAGAGCGTTCGGTGTTTCCATTGACCGTAATGACTCCTCGAGGGCCTGGCATCTTGAGCTTGAGGTATGCGTAGTGCGGCACCGCATTGAACTTTGCAAATGCGGTTCGTCCGAGCAGTGCGTGATAGCTGCTGCGGAACGGGACTATGTCGAAGATTAACTCCTCGCTTTGGAAGTTATCCGGGGATCCGAAGACCACTTCAAGTGTAACTGAGCCTGTACAGTTGGCCTCTACACCTGGTATGACACTGTCGGTGTCAAAACCGGCGGATCTCGGGTAGGGGGTCCCGAACTGTGCGTCTAGGCAGATGGTAACAGGAGACGAGGGACATGATGTTTTACCCAGGTTCGGGCCCTCTCGATGGAGGTAAAACCCTACGTCCTGCTTGATTAATATTGATGATATGGGTAGTACAAGAGTGGATCTACCACGAGATCAAGGAGGCTAAACCCTAAAGCTAGCCTATGGTATGATTGTTGTAATGTATGTTGTGTCCTACGGACTAGAGCCCTCCGGTTTATATAGACACCAGAGGAGGCTAGGGTTACACAGAGTCGGTTACAATGGTAGGAGATCTACATATCCGTATCGCCAAGCTTGCCTTCCACGCCAAGGAAAGTCCCATCCGGACACGGGACGGAGTCTTCAATCTTGTATCTTCGTAGTCTTGGAGTCCGGCGGACGATGATAGTCCGGCTGTACGGACACCCCCTAGTCCAGGACTCCCTCAGTAGCCCCCGAACCAGGCTTCAATGACGATAAGTCCAGCGCGTATATAGTCTTCGGCGTTGCAAGGCGGGTTCTCCCTTCAAGTTCCATGTTCCTGCCGAACAGTGTCCGGCTTTATTATAAATACTGTGTTTCTCGGCTTCTTCGCCCAATAATGGCCTTTTCCACGCGTCGCACGAATGCGAAAAGCCAGGGTGTCTTTTACGTTTCACCCCCTAGTCGAGCGAGTCGTCCGCCTACAAAAGAGGCAAAAATCCAGATCCAAACCACACCATCTTCCTCCCGCGAATACTTCATCGGAGCGTCTTTGACCTAAAAATCCATTCCATCATGGACCGTCGACGCAGCTCCTCTTCCCGCGCTCCCATCCCACCGCTAGGGGATTGGAGGAGGTGCTCTGTTCGGCACAACGAGCTAGTGAAGCTCCAAGCGGGGGGATATCTCCCTCCGGCCTTCATGGTCCCGGTTCGAGCCGGGCTGGTCACTTATCAAGGTGGGAGGCAAGCGGAGGCTACCCCAAGCCCCAATAAAGGGGAGCGAGTATGCTTCATCCCTTATCTGATAAGGGGACTCTGATTCCCAATACATCCGTTCCTCCGCGGGCTCCTGGAGTTCTACGGACTCCAGCTCCACCACCTCACGCTCGCCTCTGTCCTGCATATCGCGGGCTACGTAGCTCTTTGCGAGCTATTCCTGGGCATTGATCCCCATTTTGCATTGTGGAAGAGGCTGTTCTGCGTCGTACCCCATTCTCACGAGGGGTCCATATATCAAGTGGGCGGCGCCGAAATATGGCGCATCGCCGGGACCGGATACCCATCCGGTACTCCCAAGAAGGCGTTCGAAGACTGGCCTTCAGAGTGGTTTTACATAGGAGACGCTCCGCTGCCGGACCCAGTCCGGATTGGCCTCCCGGAGTTTAGTGCTGCTCCTCTGAAGAAACGCCTCAGCTGGCGCCCACGGAGCCCCCGATTGGAGGAAGACAAGAACGTCCATTACTTGATGGGCCGAATAAGATTACTGGCCCATTCCGGGTTGACCATGATTGGAGTCATGGCGACATGCATCATGCGGGGGGTACAGCCATTGCAATACAGAGGCCACCCCATGTGGGATTTCAACGGGGAAGACGATGCCACCCGTCATGGCCGCGAAGGGCCGGATTTGACCGAGGATCTGGTGGAGATCCTGTCCAGCCTATACAAGAAGGAGAAGGAGGACTTCCTTCGAACGAACCCTTTGAATGGGTTTTCCATGAACAACCCTAGATGATGGGTAAGCGAACACCTTTAAGGGCTCAACCCATGCTCTCGAAGTTTAGGCTTCTTACATTATGTCTTCGGCGCATGATCTACGCCGGACTGTGGAGGACATGGTAAGTCCCGCTACGCAACCCGAGGATCCAGAAAGATCCCTGGATCCAGCCTCCGAAGAGGATCCGGACATCAAGGTGGAGCTGATCGACGGGGTATTTCACCAGCTCAGCATGGATAATGCTTTGGTCGCCATTACGGCGGACTACCCCGGACTGTATCCGGCTTCCCAGGTGACTGTGACCGAGGTCCGGACACCATTATCTCTTCCTTGCCCATTTCTGACCTTCGCGAACAATGGTATTTTGCAGGAAGCGCCTTCACGGCGGGAAGCCGAGCCCGCGGCGGCTGACCAACAAAGGTCAGTCCGGACCAGCAGGCGGAAAAGGAGCACGGCACAGACTGAAACGTCGCCGCAAAGGTATAACTCGTATTTGAATTTTTAGAGCAACGTTCCTAGGAAGCGTCTGAGTGCTCATGATCTTTATAGGAGAAAAAGCGCTCACCGGACTGCGGGCGCGGAAGTTGCCGATCCAACCTACACCGGTCAGGCTCCAGCGCCCGACCTGGAGGGGGAGGCAAGCGCAAGACGCGGGCCGGATCCTCCTCCAACGGAGGACACCGACAGACTGTCCGCCACCAAGTCTGAGGTGGAGAGCGCCTTGAACCATAGGCGCCGCCAGACAGTGTTTCGTGAAGCGTGCTTCTCCCCTGAGGCATTGGACGCCTTTAACGCAGGGGACACGCACCTCCGTGCCGCTCAAGATGGTTTTACCAGAGCCACGGAGCAGTATGTGAAAGACATACGGGTAAGGGAATTTTAATGGTTATATATACCAGTAGCCCCTGAGACTTAAAGTAGTTATATTAACTGATTTAAGGATCAATTAAAACACAGGCTCTTACCGAGAAGAATGCCCAGCTGTCTCAGGAGCTGCAAGAATGCAAGGCCCAACTTGAGGCCGCACTTGCTGCCGCAGGGGGAGACGCGGAGACCCCTCCTGGTAACACATTTTTGTTAATAAATATAAGCGCTGTGCGGCGTGCGCGCAAGTCTAATAGTGACATTGCAGGTGCCACCGAACAAGATCCGGATAGGCAAGGATTACTACGCCAGCTAAAGGCCGGCGAGAGGGTGCTGACTAAGGTGCAGCAAGAAAGGAACAAGCTCCAGGATGCCCACGCCCAGCTCGCAGAAGAGCTGAAAGGTGTTCGGGCCGAGCTGTCCGGCTCCGTTAAGGAGACTGAGCGGCTTCGTCACGACATCTATAGTAAGTGCTTGAGAGGACTCCTTTGAAAAGAAGAGTTCGGCGAGGAAGTCAATTGACAAATTATGTCTTGTAGGTATACTCACCGGTCGCCCCGCGAAGGAGATGCCCATATCAACGGGTGATCAACTTCCCGAGCTGTTGCAGCTGCTCGAACGAGTTCGGCAGGCAATGAGCGGCGTCGTCCAGGCTTTATGGCCAGCCCTCTCCCTACCCGAGGGCCTTGGGGAGCTTGCGGAGAAGCTTCAGGGAGTGCGGCAGCGCTTCCGTTTATGGAAGATTTCGGCCTGCCGCCAAGGTGCCAGGGAGGCTTGGGCCATGGTGAAGACGTGTTACAAGAAGGCGGATCCCAACCACATGGCCGAAGTTGGACCGGTGGGGTCCGATGGGAAGGAGATCCCTGTGAGTTTAGTATACAGCCAAGTAGAGTTGGCTGCTAAATTTTCCCAATGGGACTGTAAGTTAGACAGCCTATTAGACGGGATTGAGGAGGAATACAATCCGTAATTTTGACGATGTATGTTTTCCTTTAAAGTGACATGTGAAATGCCTTCTAGCCGGATTGTAGATCGTTTGTCTTTGCCGACCTTTCCGCTTCAACCTCGGGACCCTAGAGTCCGGAGTGTGTTCGAATACCTTTGGGGTTAAGAAACAACCAGGGTATGCGTGGAGACCAGGCGTAGGGGTCATTAGTGCTTTATCAGACAAGTGCCCAACTAGTTATGTTATATTACATGGTTAGTAAGAAACATCTTCCAGGGAGAATAGTTCCGTTAAGGGTTCCTTTCCCTGGGAGGCATGCCCTAAAGTGCATGTCCGGACTGCGAAGAGAGCAGGGAAAACATCTGGGGGCGGATAAATGAGTAGGTAAAAAGTCATCTTTTAAGTCACCGACCGAATATTCCCTTAAGAACGCTAGCTTTCGGCTTCACCCAGTCTGAGGTACACATCCGGCTGACCCGGTAGTAACAATCGCAGAGGTGCTCCCTTTACCTCCTAGCCGAACAATCGGGAACGTAGGGGTAAGCACAGGAGCCAGGCAACCCAGCTTGGCCAAAACTTAAGTCATATCGATGCATATAATGGTGAGTAAAAGGTACATGTGGAAGCTTGACACATGTGCTGGGCATGAAACCCTTATAATTGAGCTTCTGTAAAAGGAGCCCCCAGGTATAATGAGTGCGGATGGCACATCAAGTGTATGCGAAAAATGCGAAAGTAGGCCCTTAGGGGCTTTGTAGTAAAAAGGTTATGAAAAGAGAAACAAAAGACAGCCGAAGTGTAAAAATTTGGACAGAGGAAGGGGACGAACTCTTAGTCCGGCGCTAGGCATAGAATCTTCGGAGGCGGGCTGCGTTCCATGGGTTCGGCTCGAGTCGGTTATCCGACGCATTTCATAGACGGTATGCTCCGCCGGTCAGGACTTGATCGATAATGAAGGGGCCCTCCCATTTGGGCTTGAGCTTGTCCTTTTTCTTGTCCGGCAGGTGTAGAACTAGTTCACCAATGTTGTAAGTCTTGGCCCGTACTTCTCTGCTTTGATATCTTCGGGCCTACTGCTGATAGAATGCGGAACGAGCCTTGGCGACGTCGCGTTCTTCCTCCAATGTGTCCAAGCTGTCCTGCCGATCAAGCTTGGCCTCTCTTTCCTCGTACATGCGCACTCGAGGTGAGTCATGAATAATGTCGCAGGGCAAGACTGCCTCTGCGCCGTAGACCATAAAAAATGGTGTGAATCCGGTAGTGCGGTTAGGCGTTGTCCGCAGCCCCCAGAGTACGGAGTCGAGCTCCTCGACCCAGTGCGTGTCAGATTTAGTGAGTGACCGCACTAGTCTGGGTTTAATGCCGCTCATTATTAGACCATTTGCTCGTTCCACTTGACCGTTGGTTTGAGGGTGATAGACTGAAGCGTAGTCGAGCTTGATGCCCATATTTTTGCACCATGACTTAACCTCGTCGGCTGTGAAGTTTGTGCCGTTGTCGGTGATGATGCTGTGGGGGACTCCGTAGCGGTGTACTACCTCGGACATAAAGTCTATCACTGGTCCGGACTCTGCCGTTTTGACCGGTTTGGCCTCTATCCATTTGGTGAATTTATCGACCATGACCAATAGGTACCTTTGCTTGTGGGTTCCCCCTTTAAGGGGTCCAACCATATCAAGCCCCCAGACCGCGAACGGCCAGGTAATGGGTATAGTTTTGAGGGCGGTGGGCGGCATGTGGCTCTGATTAGCAAAGAGCTAACAACCAACACATCTTTGGACTAAGTCCTGGGCATCTGCCCGGGCCGTCGGCCAATAAAACCCTGTACGGAATGCCTTTCCTACAAGGGCCCGGGCTGCTGCGTGGTGTCCGCCTAGTCCGGCATGAATTTCAGCCAGGAGGTTTCGCCCTTCCTCTTCGGAGATACACCTTTGAAGGACTCCGGTTGTACTTTTCTTATACAGTTCTCCCTCATGGACCTTGTAGGCTTTCGATCGCCGGACTATGCAGCGGGCCTCGTTTTGGTCTTCGGGAAGTTCCTGCCTAAGCAAGTAGGCTAGGAATGGTTCTGTCCACGGGGCGATTACTGCCATTATGACGTGGGCTGAAGGCGTTATGTCATCGGCTGAATCGCCGATTGGCGCGATTTTTTCTGGTTTGTCACTTCTGGGCTCCTCTTCCCATAGTACGGATGGCTTGAAGAGCCGTTCCAGGAAGATGTTTGGAGGGACAGCATCACGTTTCGCACCGATGCGTGCCAGTACGTCGGCCGCTTGGTTATTATCTCGGGCTATGTGATGGAATTCGAGTCCTTCAAACCGAGCTGACATTTTTAGGACAGCGTTGCGATATGCTACCATTTTTGGATCCTTGGCGTCAAAGTCTCCGTTTATTTGGGATATCACAAGGTTTGAATCCCCGCGCACCTCTAGGCGTTGAATGCCCATGGAGACTGCCATCCGGAGGCCATGTAACAGGGCCTCGTATTCGGCTGTGTTGTTGGAGTCCGTGTACATTATTTGAAGTACGTACTGGACTGTGTCTCCGGTTGGGGACGTCAATACGACGCCAGCCCCCAGTCCGGCCAACATTTTAGAGCCGTCGAAATGCATAGTCCAATTGGAGTATGCGCCGTACTCATTAGGGAGTTCGGCTTCGGTCCATTCGGCGACAAAGTCAGCCAAAACTTGTGACTTTATAGCTCGCCGAGGTTTGTAAGTTATATCGAATGGTAAGAGCTCAATGGCCCATTTTGCAATCCTGCCCGTTGCGTCGCGGTTATTTATAATGTCATTGAGTGGTACTTCAGAGGCCACTGTTATCGAACACTCTTGAAAGTAGTGTAGGAGCTTCCGGGATGCCATGAACACCGCATACGCTATCTTCTGATAGTGTGGGTAACGGGACTTGCAGGGGGTTAACACAGTGGATACATAATACACTGGTTTTTGAAGAGGGAATTTGTGCCCTTTTGTCTCTCGTTCGACGACGAGTACCGCGCTTACAACTTGATGCGTTGCTGCGATGTATAACAACATTGGTTCGCCCAGATTGGGCGCAGCCAGGACCGGATTTGTTGCCAATATGGCCTTTATTTCTTCGAGTCCGGCAGTGGCAGCATCCGTCCACTCGAAGTGTTCGGTGCGCCTGAGGAGGCGATAGAGGGGCAACACCTTTTCTCCTAGACGGGAGATGAAGCGGCTTAGAGCTGCCACGCATCCTGTTAATTTTTGTATTTGTTTGAGGTCTTTTGGAATGTCCAACTATGACAGAGCTCGGATTTTAGCTGGGTTTGCTTCGATTCCTCTACCGGATACGATGAAGCCCAGTAGCTTTCCGGCTGGTACGCCGAAAACACATTTTTCCGGATTCAGCTTGATGTCATATGCTCTGAGGTTGTCGAACATGAGCCTCAAGTCGTCTACTAGAGTTTCAACGTGTTTTGTTTTGACGACTACGTCGTCTACGTATGCCTCGACTGTTTTGCCGATCTGGGTAGCCAGACATGTTTGAATCATGCGCTGATATGTTGCACCGGCATTTTTAAGTCCGAAGGGCATCGTGTTGAAGCAGAATGGTCCATAAGGAGTGATGAATGCCGTTGCGGCTTGGTCTGCTTCCGCCATCTTGATTTGATGGTAGCCAGAGTATGCGTCGAGGAAACACAATGAATCGTGCCCTGCGGTAGCATTGATGATTTGGTCGATGCGGGGGAGAGGGAAGGGATCCTTTGGGCAAACCTTATTGAGGTCTTTAAAATCGACACAGAGGCGCCAGGATTTGTCCTTCTTTGGTACCATTACCAGATTTGCTAGCCAATCCAGATGTTTGATATCTCTGATGAATCCGGCTTCCAATAGTTTGGCTAGCTCTTCTCCCATTGCCTGTCTTTTGGGTTTGGAAAATCGTCGAAGAGCCTGTTTGACTGGCTTAAATCCTTTTAGGATGTTTAGGCTGTGTTTTGCCAACCTACGTGGGATTCCGGGCATATCCGAAGGATGCCAGGCGAAAATGTCCCAATTTTCCCGAAGGAATTCGCGCAGTGCGGCGTCTACTTCGGGGTTCAATTGTGCCCCGATGGAGGCCGTCTTTGTTGGGTCCGTTGGATGGACCTGGAATTTTACTATTTCATCTGCTGGTTTGAAGGAGGTGGACTTGGATCTTTTATCGAGTATCACATCGTCCTTGTTCACCGTAGAGCGCAGCGCGGTGAGTTCTTCTGCTGCTAAGGCTTCGGATAGTGCCTCCAGGGCTAGTGCGGCTGTCTTGTTTTCGGCGCAGAGTGCTATGTCCGGATCACTAGCGAGAGTGATTATTCCGCCGGGCCCGGGCATTTTGAGCTTCATGTACCCGTAATGAGGTACTGCTTGAAAAATTGTGAATGCCCCTCGTCCTAATATAGCGTGATATCCGTTGTTGAACGGGGCCACTTGGAACGTGACTTCTTCGGATCTGTAATTGTCCGGTGAGCCGAACACCACATCGAGTGTGATTTTTCCGGTGCAGCGCGCTTCCCGGCTAGGGATTATTCCTCTGAAGGTTGTGCTGCTTCACTCAATACGGCTCCAATCGATTTCCATTTTTCGTAGAGTTTCCTCGTAAATGAGGTTTAATCCGCTGCCGCCATCCATGAGGACTTTTGTCAGTCGAAAGCCGTCCACTATGGGACTAAGCACCAGTGCGGCTGGTGCTCTGGCTGTTCGGAATTTAGGCTTGTCGCTGACGTTGAAGGTAATAGCTGTGTCGCTCCATGGATTTGCTGTTGCTACTTGGTAGACTTCGGCGAGTCCGCGGATTGTTTGTTTTCGCATATTGTTTGATGTGAAGGTCTCGAAGACTGTTGATACCGTACCGGTATTGTTGGAGTGGTTTTGCGGGGCTAGAAGCTCCTCGCCACTTTTGGCCACCTGCCATAATATCTAACATGCTCGAAGGCTATGTGTTGGGACGGCTCCCTCTGTACTATGAAGCTTATAGGGTCCATTGAGCCATCCCTCCAGTACGGTTCCGTGCCCCTTATTGGGTTTTTGCTTTTTTGTTTTTGCATCTGGGGCCTGAGTGTGAGGCACCCTTTTGTTGCGGACTGGGGTTGGGGCCGGATTATCCCAAAATTGATTTTCGGTTTTCCGGAAACTCTCCATCGCACAGTACTTTCGTACTATGGATGCCAGATCGGTGAAGCGTGTAATTTCACAACGATCGATGGTGTTCAATATTCCCTTGTCCGTGCAATTATTGCAGAAGATTGAGATTGCGTTTTCCTCTCGGCAGTCCTTTATCTTGTCCATAACCAGGAGGAATCTGGCCCAGTAGTGATGTACTGTTTCAGCGGGCTCTTGCCGTATTAGAGATAGATCGCATATGTCTGGGCGGGTGGGTGGACTAAAATCCGGATCCCTGCCCATCTTGGGGCTTAAAGGCCGAAGAGTTTCCGAATTCGGAAGCTTGGGTTGCTGGACACGATCCAGCGAGTCCGGAGCGATGCATGGTTTTAAGTTCAATGCTCGATCGAAGTCCATCCCTCCGCGGAAATCCGACATGGAGGGTTCGGGAATCCGGATGTGACTAGTTTTCAATATAGGCGAAGAGTTGCCGTATCGCTCCTCTACCACTGCGACGTGGTGGGTGGCCTGGGGAGAGTTAATCTCTCTCAGATCGGTTTTAAGCCCAATCTGATTGTAGTCTGTAGCGACTCCTAGGGCGGCGATGCGATCCAAGAGCTCGTTAACAGACGAGAGCTCTATTGGATCCAACTGTTCAGCAAATTTTGAGCTGACGCGAAGATTGCTTTTGACGACTTGAGAAGTCATTGTCGAAGTGGTGGCCGGACAGGCGGTCATAAGAAAACCACCTAGCCGGATAGTCTGGCCGGCGGCCAAGGCCCATTTGGTGAAAACACCGTCTTTGAAGATGGGTGGAGGCATCCTTCCTATCGGTGATGACACAGAGGAACTCTCAATGAAAGCACCAATGTCGGTGTCAAAACCGGCGGATCTCGGGTAGGGGGTCCCGAACTGTGCGTCTAGGCGGATGGTAATAGGAGACGAGGGACACGATGTTTTACCCAGGTTCGGGCCCTCTCGATGGAGGTAAAATCCTACGTCCTGCTTGATTAATATTGATGATATGGGTAGTACAAGAGTGGATCTACCACGAGATCAAGGAGGCTAAACCCTAAAGCTAGCCTATGGTATGATTGTTGTAATGTATGTTGTGTCCTACGGACTAGAGCCCTCCGGTTTATATAGACACCGGAGGAGGCTAGGGTTACACAGAGTCGGTTACAATGGTAGGAGATCTACATATCCGTATCGCCAAGCTTGCCTTCCACGCCAAGGAAAGTCCCATCCGGACACGGGACGGAGTCTTCAATCTTGTATCTTCGTAGTCTTGGAGTCCGGCGGACGATGATAGTCCGGCTGTCCGGACACCCCCTAGTCCAGGACTCCCTCAGACACCTTTGAAGGTCGTCTTTGTGGGTTTAATCCTTGAGGGGTCTATGCCCATCTTGCGCACTGTATCCTGATAAAGCAGGTTCAGGCTGCTGCTACCATCCATCAGGACTCTAGTGAGGTGAAATCCGTCAACGATTGGGTCTAGAACCAATGTGGTGAATCCGCCATGGCGGATGCTAGTGGGGTGGTCCCTTCAATCAAAAGTGATCGGGCAGGAGGACCACAGATTGAACTTTGGGGTGACTGGCTCCATCGCATATACATCCCTTAGTGCACGCTTCCGCTCCCTTTTGGGTATGTGGGTTGCGTATATCATGTTCACCGTCTGCACTTGTGGGGGAAAGCCCTTCTGTCCTCTATTGTTCGGCGGTCGGGGCTCCTCCTCGTCATCGCTATGCAGCCCCTTGTCATTGTTTTCGGCAGTTAGCTTGCCTGCCTGCTTGAACACCCAACAATCCCTGTTGGTGTGATTGGCTGGATGGTGCCCTGTATCTGGCACGAGCGATCGAGTATTCGGTCTAAATTGGACGGGCCCGGGGTATTTCTTTTGAATGGCTTTTTCCGCTGACCGGGTTTAGAGCCTCTGAATCCGGCATTGATTGCCGTATCTTCAGCATTATCGCCATTAATGCAGCGCTTGTGCTTGTTGCGACGCGACCTGCCGTTGCTGTCCTTGGTATCCGAATTACTAGGGCTCTTGGTCATATTGTTACTACGAGCTAGCCAGCTATCCTCTCCCGCGAAGAAGCGGGTCATGAGTGTTGTGAGGGCTGCCATGGATTTCGGCTTTTCCTGTCCTAGGTGCCGGGCAAGCCACTCGTCGCGGATGTTATGTTTGAAGGCTGTGAGGGCCTCCGCATCCGGACAGTCGACGATTTGATTTTTCTTGGTTAGGAACCGTGTCCAGAATTGTCTGGCCGATTCTTCTGGTGCTGAATTATGTGGCTTAGGTCATCGGCGTCTGGTGGTCGCACATAGGTGCCCTGGAAGTTGTTGAGGAATGCGGCTTCTAGGTCTTCCCAACAACCAATTGACTCTGCTGGCAAGCTGTTAAGCCAATGCCGAGCTGGTCCTTTAAGCTTGAGTGGAAGGTATTTGATGGCGTGTAGATCATCACCGCGGGCCATGTGGATATGAAGGAGATAGTCCTCGATCCAGACTGCAGGATCTGTTGTGCCATCATATGATTCAATGTTTACGGGTTTGAAACCCTCAGGGATTTGATGATCCATTACTTCGTCTGTGAAGCATAGTGGGTGTGCGGCGCCTCTGTATTGGGCTATATCACGACGTAGCTCAAATGAGCTTTGTCTACTGTGTTCGGCCCAGCCGTAATTGCCATATCCGGCGTGATGTTTATCATCACGTATCGTGGGGCGCCCACGCGATCCATAGATCGATCTTGTTTGCCTTTCCTTGTCCTCCAATATATCCCACAGGTCTGGCGCATTTTCCCGCGCCTTGGTATTTTTTGGGCGGCACCGGGGTGCGGCTTGAGTGGAGGGCCGAAAGGCCTCTCTATCGCGGTCACGAGGTGGCCGGTCGGCCGTATTATGCGCTGGTGATGTAGGTTTAGGTGCTTCCTCCTCTAATCGGGGTAGCAGCCTGCGTTTTGGGTAGTTCTTGGAGGGGCGTTCGAGTTCATACTCTTCGGCCGCGAGGACTTCAGTTCATCTGTCGGCTAGCAAGTCTTGGTCAGCTCTAAGCTGTTACTGCTTTTTCTTGAGGCTGCTTGCCGTGGCCATAAGCCTGCGTTTGAAACGCTCTTGTTCGACGTGATCCTCAGGCACGACAAATTCGTCGTCGTCTAGGCTTGCCTCGTCTTCGGAGGGAGGCATATAATTATCATCCTCTACCTCTCTGCCTGCCGCTTTCTCATGAGGGTTGGCTTCTCCATCCTCCCGCACTGAGTCGTGCTGAAGGGAGTTGTCTTCGGCACTGTCGGGGGTGTTATTGTCTCCCGTGCCGGAATCGCCGTTTTTGCTGTGGCGGGATTTAGAGCGGCGCCGTTGACGCTGGCGCTTAGGCTGTTTCTTGGAGGGGTCATCCTTCGTTGTTCCATCGCCATTCCCATCTTTTGGGATGTCCACCATGTAAATGTCGTATGACGAGGTGGCCTTCCAGTGCCCTGTAGGCGCTAGTTCTTGGTCGTCTCCTGCATCGTCGTCCATACCGTCAATGTCTTCGGAGTCGAAGTCGAGCATGTCGGTTAAATCATCGACAGTGGCTACGAAGTGGGTGGTGGGTGGGTTTTGAATTTCTTCGTCGTCCGCATCCCAACCTTCCTGACCATAGTCCGGCCAGGACTCTCCTGATAAAGAGAGAGACTTTAGTGAATTCAGGATGTTGCCAAAGGGCGAGTGCTGAAAAATGTCCACGGCGGTGAACTCCATGACCGGCGCCCAATCGGATTCGATTAGCAGGGGCGCGGGGGGTTCGGAGTCCGGAGAGGAGTCCGGCACCTTGGAGTCACAAGCCTAAAGGACAGGGTTGGTGTTCGGCTCAATCGCCGTAGAGATAGCAGCCCCCGAGGCGGTGTCCAGCCACCCATCCTCGATCGGCGCAGTCGGCTCCGAGCTAAGGGTCGGAGCGGACACTGGTGCGGCCTCCAGGGAACTTTCCGGTGGCAGAGCTAGATCATGCCCTTCGTGACAGTGCGGCGCGCTTGGCTGTGGCTCGAACCCGTCGAAGATCAAGTCTCCGCGGACGTCAGCCGTGTAGTTCAAACTTCCAAATCTGACCTGATGGCCAGGTGCGTAGCTTTCGATCTACTCTAGATGGCCAAGCGAATTGGCCCGCAGTGCAAAGCCACCGAGTACGAAGATCTATCCAGGGAGAAAAGTCTCACCCTGGACCGCATCGTTGTTGATGATCGGAGGAGCCATCGGGCCTAAAGATGACGACACAGAGGAACTCTCAATGAAAGCAGCAACGTCGGTGTCAAAACCGGCGGATCTCGGGTAGGGGGTCCCGAACTGTGCGTCTAGGCGGATGGTAACAGGAGACAAGGGACACGATGTTTTTACCCAGGTTCGGGCCCTCTCGATGGAGGTGAAACCCTACTCCTGCTTGATTGATATTGATGATATGGGTAGTACAAGAGTAGATCTACCACGAGATCAGAGAGGCTAAACCTTAGAAGCTAGCCTATGGTATGATTGTTTTTCGTCCTACAGACTAAAACCCTCTGGTTTATATAGGCACCGAAGAGGGTTAGGGTTACACAGAGTTGGTTACAATGGTAGGAGATCTACATATCCGTATCGCCAAGCGTGCCTTCCACGCCAAGGAAAGTCCCATCCGGACACGGGACGAAGTCTTCAATCTTGTATCTTCATAGTCCAGGAGTCTGGCCGAAGATGATAGTTCGGCTATCCGGACACCCCCTAGTCCGGGACTCCCTCAGTGCCATTGAGAATAATTAGCCATAATAGTATCAAGAAGTTTTGTAGCATCTCCTAAAGTGATATCCATAAACATGCCTCCCGCGGCCGAATCTAAAAGATTTCTAGAAGCAAAGTTCAATCCGGAATAAATTTTTTGTATGATCATTCATAAATTAAAACCATGAGTAGGGCAATTGCGAATCATCAATTTCATTCTTTCCCAAGATTGGACAACATGCTCATGATCAAGTTGTTTAAAATTCATAATGTCGTTCCTAAGAGTGATAATCTTAGCGGGAGGAAAATACTTAGAGATAAAAGCATCTTTGCACTTGTTCCAAGAATCAATACTATTTTTAGGCAAAGACGAAAACCAAACTTTAGCACGATCTCTAAGTGAAAACGGAAATAACTTCAATTTAACAATATCATTATTCGTATCTTTCTTCTTTCGCATATCACACAAATCAACAAAGTTGTTTAGATGAGTAGCAGCATCTTCACTAGGAAGGCCGGCGAATTGATCTTTCATAACAAGATTCAGCAATGCAGTATTGATTTCACAAGACTCAACATCATTAAGAGGAGCAATCGGAGTACTAAGGAAATCATTATTATTGGTATTGGAGAAATCATACAATTTGGTATTATCTTGCGCCATGGCAACAAGTAATCCAACACACAAGCAAACAGAAAAAGGCAAGCGAAAAAGAGAGGAGAAGATTGGGAAAGAGAGGGCGAATAAAACGGCAAGGGTGAAGTGGGGGAGAGGAAAACGAGAGGCAAATGGCAAATAATGTAAATGCAAGGGAGATGAGTTTGTGATGGGTACTTGGTATGTCTTGACTTGAGCGAAGACCTCCCCGACAACGGCGCCAGAAATCCTTCTTGCCACGTCTTGAGCTTGCGTTGGTTTTCCTTGAAGAGGAAAGGGTGATGCAACAAGAGTAGCGTAAGTATTTCCCTCAGTTTTTGAGAACCAAGGTATCAATCCAGTATGAGGCTCCTCAGAAGTCCCACGCACCTACACAAACAAACAAAGAACTTGCAACGAACGCAATAAAGGGGTTGTCAATCCCTTCACAGCCACTTGTGAAAGTGAGATCTGATAGAGATAATATGATAAGATAAATATATTTTTGGTATTTTAAAATAGGGACCCTTTAAAATATAGATTGGAAAAGTAAAGATGCAAATAAAAGTAGATTGAAAGCTTATATGATAAGAGATAGACCCGGGGGCCATAGGTTTAACTAGTGGCTTCTCTCAAGATAGCATAAGTATTACGGTGGGTGAACAAATTACTGTCGAGCAATTGATAGAAAAGCGAATAATTATGAGATTATCTAGGCATGATCATGTATATAGGCATCACGTCCGTGACAAGTAGACCGACTCTTGCCTGCATCTACTACTATTACTCCACACATCGACCGCTATCCAGCATGCATCTAGAATATTAAGTTCATAAAGAATAGAGTAACACATTAAGAAAGATGACATGATGTAGAGGGATAAACTCATGCAATATGATATAAACCCCATCTTCTTATCCTCGATGGCAACAATACAATACGTGCCTTGCTGCCCCTGCTGTCACTGGGAAAGGACACCACAAGATTGAACCCAAAGCTAAGCACTTCTCCCATTGCAAGAAAGATCAATCTAGTAGGCCAGACCAAACTGATAGTTGAAGAGACTTGCAAAGATAACTTAATCACACATAAAAGAATTCAGAGGAGATTCAAATATTTCTCATAGATAAACTTGATCATAAACCCACAATTCATCGGATCTCGACAAACACACCGCAAAAAGAGTTACATCGAATAGATCTCCAAGAAGATCAAGGAGAACATGGTATTGAGATCCAAAAAGAGAGAAGAAGCCATCCAACTAATAACTATGGACCCGAAGGTCTGCCGTAAACTACTCACAACTCATCGGAGGGGCTATGGTGTTGATGTAGAAGCCCTCCATGGTCGATTCCCCCTTCGGCGAAGCGCCCGCAAAGGCTCCAAGATGGGATCTCAAGGATACAGAAGGTTACGGTGGTGGAAATAGTTTTTCACCGTCTCCCTGGATGTTTTCGGGGTACATGGGTATATATAGGAGGAAGAAGTATGTCGGTGGCCGCCCGAGGGGCCCACGAGATAGGGGGCGTGCCCTGTAGGGGTGGGCGCGCCCTCCACCCTCGTGGCCGCCTCGGCTGCTTCTTGGCTTGCACTCCAAGTCCTTTGGATCACGTTCATTCCAAAAATCATGCCCCCGAAGGTTTCATTCTGTTTGGACTCTGTTTGATATTCCCTTTCTTTGAAATACTGAAATAGGCACAAAAGACAGCAATATGGGCTGGGCCTCCGGTTAGTAGGTTAGTCCCAAAAATGATATAAATGTGTAAAATAAAGCCCATAAACATCCAAAAGGGGTAATATAATAGCATGGAACAATCAAAAAATGATTGATACGTTGGAGACGTATCAACAAGCAGCGGCGGCCTCCCGTGTACTACTTCTCCTCGATGATGGTGGCAGGCACGGACGTGTAGGCCGTCACCTCGTCAACATCCTTGTAGCAGGCTTCTTTCTCTGTCTGCATGGCGCGACTACACGTGCGTCGACGACGGATGCGCAGTCGCAGGCACTGGAGGCGTGGTATGACGCGACACTAGCATGGAGCAACTTGCCACTCCTCCTCGAGCTGGATTGGAGCGGCCAGTTGTGGAAGCACGCATTGGCTTAGGGTGGTAACTGGCTTCGTCGGGCTAGGCGAGGGAGGTGGAGCAGCGATCTTCCTCCATCGTAACCGTCGGCTTCCACGAAGAAAACGGTGAAGGAAGGAGGACTGCTTTTATGCTGAAGAACAACTCTTCCTGATCGTGGAGGCCCATCGCAAGAGTGGAGAAAATGGTGAAGGAAGGAGGAGCTTGGCCAGCATCGTGCTCCTGAACAGACGTGTGGTCGGATTAGGTTTCTTGGATTCCACGCGGGTTTAATGTAGGCGTTTGAATGTGGATAGGAGGCTTGTTAAGCCAGGCGTGCAGCGGGCGCCCTGCCGCCCTCGGCCAGCGCACCGCTTCAATGGCAGACGCAGTGAGAGGCTGCATTCGCCATGTGCCACCTTGACCGTGGGCCTTCACCATGTACATAACCTTGTGTCCAGATATGAGATGGCACGTGTACTAGATGAATGCCTCCGAGTTCGACCCGATGCTAGGTGTGAGCTGAGGAACACTGTTGGAGATCCCCCCATGATATTTTTTCTACAAACCTTACAAAACTTGACTTTGACACAATTTTATATGTAGACCTTAGGGATCCTTTGATTCGAAGGAATTTCATAGGATTTCCTGAGGGTTAGAGTCCTTAGTACATTGGTCGTTTGATTCATAGGATTGAATCCTATAGGAATTTTTACTAGTATGGAATCACGTGTACTACTACATTTCATTGGAGATCTAGAATCCGCTCCAACTTTTTTCCAGTTCCTTTGTTTATCCTGTCGCATCAAAAACTCAATGCTAATACTATGGGATTCAAGTGGACATGCCACTCGAATCCTTTATTTTTCCTATTTCTGCGTTTTAAGAATCCTAGTACGAATCAAAGAAAAGAAATGGAGGGAGTACTTGCTCTAAATGATGTGCCACCAGAATAGATCTAGCAGCCAACTATACTAGTGAGTGCTAGTAGGTGGCCTTGCGCTTGGCTCTTCGCCTCTTCGGGAATTCAAACAATGATGATGGTACTACAGTAGTATATACTTCTGGCAATCTGACATCAAATGAACTGCTGCACATCCACCGCTTGTATAAGCGCGCTATTGTAAAGCAAAAGCTTATCCTCATCATGTGAACCACCGCGCGCGCGTGGGTGAGTGAGAGGTCGTAGTAATCAAGCTTCTCCTCGTTCTGTGAGTTGATGGGACACATCAAATGAGTGTAGTCTCCAAAAAGGGCCGACCATGTCCATATCTACCATCCCATTCTCCGTGACTGAGTGCATGCACGATTCACGTTCCATTGGAGAAAATAATAATGAGTATGTTCCATCGTAGAGAATAACTTAATTTATAAACAACGCGTCACCTCGTCATGGTTGAACTTTGATTCGTTCACGCGTGGTTCCCGCCCGTCCACTAACTGAACAACTACTACACTCGCCAAATTATCACATGAGCTGCCTTTTCATACAGAAATGAGCTCACCATGTACCCGGGCATGAGTGTTAGGGAAAGAGGCAAAGAGTACCTGTGTCGGTGCATTTACCTCTTCTCTTTGTGCATGTACTCCTTTTTCCGGGTGATTCGGGCATGTACTCCAGCTACTTTCGTGATCGTTGGTGAGTCTCTCCTACGACTTACTCCATTTTCTTGCATGACACATGGACTTGGATGCTGGATGTCCCACACGTCGGCAAAACAAAGAAGAACGCTTTTTGACGACCGAAAAGGGGCAAGGAACCTCGCGGTGGAGCATCTACACTCTTAATATTTTATATTCAACGATATAAAATCAATCCAATCTTCTCCGCATCTAGTAGACTGGAAGAGTCCAAAATAGGGCATCCCGGTGTAGTTACATTATACATGCCCACCTCACGCTATCACCATATTTCTTGGCCTCTGTGCAACACCTAGCTCTAGTAATCCACCAGCCCGTATTGCTTCTCGCCCCGTCTCTCTCAAAGTGCGGCAGACTGACGACTTTGCCATCTATTGAGGTCGGTTTACTCACACTCCCTCCCAGATGTTAAGAGCATTATAAAAATACTCTAGTGATATGCCAAGAGGAAGCCCTTTGAACGATGGACCAAACGAGAAGGCGTTCTTGGTCATTGTACTCCTCAGGCATGCATGCGTTGTGACATGAGATACTAGTAACGTTCACCATCTAGTAGTTCATTGTTTGGTTTCCATTTTTGAATTTAGTCCCATACACTTGATGTTGTGCTGCTACCATCCAATATTCGTGTGTGGTGGTTTCTAGAATAAAAAAATAGGTTCCTATTGTGGGAAATGTGAAGTGATGGTTGCTTTGTCCAAGCAACTTACTCTGGGAATATCAGATTCAACAAAGAGTGAAATGATGGTTGCTTCGTCCGAGCAACTTACTGTAGCAAAGCTGGGGCTCTGTGATTTGACTACTCACTAATCATTATTACTGCGGCACAATGACCGAGGTGAATCTCCCTTGTAGTTGTGCACTCAATATTGGTCCATGGTAGGTGGACCCGGATGCAGGATGTCCCACAGGTCGAGCAAACGTAGTTGAATGGTTTTTGCTTTGCTATCAAGCTTTCATGATTTGTTTACATGTACGCATAATTTTTCAGCGTAATGAAATTGTATTGTAATGCTATGAATGTTTCAACTTTGGTTCCCGCAAAAAAAGTTTCAACTTTGGTTTCATGTGTCCTCTTGCCTCAAGGTTGTCTTGTTACAACATTCCATCAAATACAAATTAAACTACCATGGCCGCTAATGCACCTCAATGATTCGCAAATCAGCACCAATATTTGCATCACAGCTGAAGACAAAGTTATGAGAGGGTATACAAGTAAAGAAAAATATAAAATTGATCGATGCTGTCAGTAGGCATGGTTCCATTTCCTGGCCAAAGTGTTCATTGGTTGGCAGCTAGTTTCGCGCAACTCTGTAGCCAAGAAAGAGGTGTGTGGAGGACATCACAATCCGATCATTTTGTGCAGTTCCACTAAAATAGAGCTGATCATCCCTGTTTGCAAAGATATTGAATAAGTGTGATTACAATAATAGTGGCACTAGATGATGAAACAACACTCATCTAGATCCGAAACAGCAACCGACGATGCTTTATCTACAAAGCAAGACGAAAGCCTGTTTCGAGAGATGACGAAACATACACACACAAATAGAAGCCAATCACCGTTGCAATCTCTCTTAAGACTAAATACTTGTTGGAGTATTTTACAAGATACTCGTTGGAGAAGATTAGGCTCGGAGTTGCATGAGGAGGATAGAGCAAAACCAATCTCCGTTTGGTGCAGTCCCACTGAAATGTAGAAACGTTGCCCGTGTGACATTTCAGCAAAACTACACAAAACACTCTTAAGAAAAGAGTGATTTGTGCAGTTCACCAAAAGGTCACAATAACAACGAGGTGAAATGGATAGCCCTATTTGCAAAAACAGGTAGAAAGGAAACAATTATTGGGAAATAACAGTTGATGACATATACCCGACAAAAAATAAGCATATTCCTTGTCCTATGGGAAGATAGCAGCATGGTTGTTTATCTAAAACGGCGTGAGGATGAGATTGCAACATGGAAAGTATGCTGGCCGAGCTACATTTTAGGCAAAGAACTAGGGAAGATCCACATGCAGCAACGTGTGCAAGATGGGCAGTGGAGCAAGGCCGGAGGGGAGGAAGCTGTACCTGGGGGTTGTCAGGGTGTAACTTGGAGGGCGCCGACGGGCGGGATCTGCCCTACCGTGCCAGAGCTTAGTCAGAGAGAACAACGGGTACTGTAGATTGGGACATGCTGCCTCGACGCCGTCATACGGAGCAATGATGCATGTTCTCCCTTTCCGCCGGCGAATGGGATCGGGTCGGATCAGTGACCAGTGCTGAGAGAGAGAGAGAGAGGCCACCGCCATCTTGTGTAAGAGAGTGTGAAGACAGACCAACCTCAGTGGGCAAGCTCCATTGTATATAGTGGAGCAGATTAATTTTTTCTTGATAGCAATCGTTTTATATTCTGTACATGTCATTGAGCAATATAAATTTATTTAAAAATAATGTGCCAACGCGTCAAGTCAAACTTTATTTCGTGCACGAGTGGTACACGACCCTCCGCCAAGTAAACAACCGCTACACGCTCACAAATTAGCATGTGGGCTGCCTTTTCATACAGAAATGAGCTCCATCGTGTACCCACGCAAGTGTGGCTGGGAATGAGACGTGAGTACGTGCGTGCACCTATTCTCTTCATATATATACACCACCTATGTGGGTGTGTGTGAGAGATACAAACCTAGAGAGAGATGGTGTGTGTGGGTCCGTGAGTGTTTTTTGAGGGTGCGTGAGAGATAGATAGGGAATATGTGTCGATGATATCTCAAAAAAATGTAACCTATGCAATGTGGATGAAATAGAGGCCTAGATATATCATATATATAGGGGGCGATCCATGAGAAGAGAGTGGAGGGATCATCGACATGAGATATCGATAGAATCGAATAGAGGGATGAAGTGTATGGGTGCACAATCGATAAAGGGAGCCAGCGAAATTGTGTGTGCCCACGTCAAAGATATAGGGCAGCTGGCCTACTGGAAAGGGAGAGGGGAGAGTTGCAGTTTGTCTGTGTGGTATGGATACCTACCTACAATGTTCAACTATCGGTGTGTGTGTGTGGGGGGGGGCACATACCTAACTATAGAGGTAGACCAACTGGTATATGTGGAGAAGGAGAGAGACCTAGCTATATATTGAGGCAGATCGATCGGCATCCATGCATATGTGTAGGAGAGGAACAAAGTTGGGAGAGAGACAAAGCTAGAGTGTCGGAGGGTTGATGGTGGAGTTGCTTGTCATAGATGGTGGGAGAGGCGTACTAGACAAATGGAGGGTACGACTGCAATAACAATAAGAGAGGGGATGCATGCCTGTGTGTGCACATGCGTGTGAAAGACGGGTCGGGAGGCATGCATGGATGATGAGGGGTGTGATATGTCTGTGGTAAGCAGACCTAACTAGATAGGTAAATCAATCGTCGTGTGTCAGAGAAAGTGAGAGACATAACTAGTGAGGTACATCGATTATTGTGTGGGGAAAGAGAGTTATAATCGACCTAGCTATATGTAGGGAGATCGATCAGTATACATGCATGTGTTAGAGGCAAATAAGGCCCGGACAGACAGATAGAGAGATTGATAGATAGAGATAGATAGAGAGAGAGGTATGCAGCTAGGGAGTGGTGCGAGAGGCATACTATGTTGAGATGGGAAGGAGTGTGCGAGTGCGAGATTGATGAAAAGAAGGGCAAGAGTGTGCATGTGTGTGAGACCGTATTAGACACAGGGAGGCATTGACGGTCAGAGAGACGAGGGAAAGCGTGTGTTTGTGGTAGGACCTGGCTAGAGAGGTATATCGATCAGTGTGTGCTGGAAAAAAGGGGCCGGGGAGACCTGAAAACACCGTGCGAGAACAACAAAAATAAATATAACGGATGTGCGCGGTGGAGAGAATGCTGAGGGAGGGTGAGGGCAAGGCAGGCGTGTACATGCACGAGAGAAAGTTAGTGCTAGCTACAAAGAGAAGAAGATTGTGTGGGTGTAAAATACTAATAGAGATCATTTTTTTATAAAAGTGGTTTAGGATATTTGAATAAGAGGTCATAGTGTTTTAAATCCACACATGCATGAATATAATTGTGATACGCATGGTGTGGTTATGTACATGTTATACTACACATTTTATTAGAATCTGTGATAATGTGTGGCTTTTGCAGCTCACGACTAAATACTGGTCATAATGTTGGGGGAGGGGCACTATACATTGTGTGATAAACACATTATACATATGAAACATGGTTTATTATGAAGATCTAGCTAGCACTTCAAATGTACTATTATTTGGAATCAACATCAAGTGGATTCAAAATTCTGAATTCGAGTTCATATAGTACACATAGTTCATATCTAACTCTACATCAATCATGTGTTGTGTTGTTAAGATAATATACAAATGATGGTTTAATTTGGCAACAATCATGATTGTAGATTCTTATTCAAATAATTTAGTTCGAATTGCAGCGGTAGTGTATACATTTGGAATGCACTAAAATGTTCGTATGAGTAGGTTACATGCATTATACAACTAGCGAAAAAATTTAATTGGACATAGCATGGATTCATAGTTTTGAATAGCATTCGTACAGTAAAACGGGACAATACTCTCTCTTTGTGTGGTGCGAATGTTTTTGTTTTTGTTTTTTCGTTGAGGCAATTGCGAATTGATTTGGTACATTACACGTCAGGCTTGTCCCGAAATTTCAACCCACGCCTTGTTATCCCAAATATTCAAATATCACTTTGTCTCTTTGTGGTCCAAAAACTCGCTCCTTCTCAACCCGTGCCTTGCTATCCCAAAATTACAACACGCGCAAAAACTCCCTCCAGCTCCCAAACCCCGACAAGCGAAATCCCCATTCTAACCTTGAGCCGAAAGGGCTGCTAGTTCAAATGGCAGGGGTAATTTTGTAACACACCCTACATTTCGGACAAATGCGTCCCTAAGTCATGGTTTCCCCCTCCCATCACCTCCTTTTCACCATTCGAAAACCTAGGCTGCCATAACCTCTCTGCTCTAGGGTGAAACCCCACCCTCCTCCGTCTGCCACCCCACCGCTGCCCAGTCGGAGCCTCTTCCCCGACGACAACAACCACCACTACAGCTCGACGTCCTCATCCACCTCCTCAGATTAGGATCTGTTGTTGATCTCGTCGTCCCTCCGGCTCGACCACCCCATCCTCCACCTCAAGGAGCTGCTCTGATGATCGCCTCATCTATCGCGGCTGCTCCATCCCCATAGCGCTGCCTTAACCTGCTCCACCGGAACCGCATCATCCTCACCGACTCCTCGGACGAAGCCAAGGCCTATTAGGCGCCACCAAAGAGGTTGTACACTCATCACATCACACCTTCTTGTTAAGTCGACCTCACGGTGCTGCCGGTGCTCGATCCTGCTCCCCCATGGCGCGGCTTGATAACCAGCAAGTATACGGGATAGTTGTAGCCTCTTTCGATAAGTAAGAGTGTCGAACCCAACGAGGAGCTAAAGGTAGAACAAATACTCTCTCAAGTCCTATCGGCCACTGATACGACTCTACGCACGCTTGACGTTCGCTTTACCTAGAACAAGTATGAAACTAGAAGTACTTTGTAGGTGTGATAGGATAGGTTTGCAAGATAATAAAGAGCACGTAAACATAAACTAGGGGCTGTTTAGATAAAGATGCAATAAAGTAAATAAAGCGAGTGTGGAAAAGTGGTGGTAGGAGTTGTGAAATTGTCCCTAAGCAATTGACTACTTTACTAGACCGGTAATCACTATTGCAATTCTATTTGAGGGAGAGGCATAAGCTAACGTACTTTCTCTACTTGGATCATATGCACTTATGATTGGAACTCTAGCAAGCAACCGCAAATACTAAAGATTCATTAAGGTAAAACCCAACCATAGCATTAAAGTATCAAGTCCCCTTTATCCCATACGCAAACAACCTACTTACTCGGGTCTGTGCTTCTGTCACTCACGCCACCAACCATAAGCAAATCATAAACATATTGCAAACCGTACAGCGGGAATCCCTCACGCTTGCACGACACGGAGGGCACAATAGGACAGCACCAATAATAAAACATGCAACTCAAACAAATCATAGCAATTCATCAATCACCGATAGGACAACGAAAATCTACTCAGACCTCATAGGATGGCAACACATCATTGGATAATAATATGAAGCATAAAGCACCATGTTCAAGTAGAGGGTACAGCGGGTTGCGGGAGAGTGGACCGCTGAATATAGATGGGGGAAGGTGATGGAGATGTTGGTGAAGATGACGACGGTGTTGGTGAAGATCGCGGTGATGATGATGGCCCCCGGCGGCGTTCCGGCGCCACTGGAAGCAAGGGGGAGAGAGCCCCCCTTCTTCTTCTTCTTCCTTGACCTCCTCCCTAGATGGGAGAAGGGTTTCCTCTCTGGTCCTTGGCTCCCATGGCTTGGGAGGGGCGAGAGCCCCTCCGAGATTGGATCTATCTCTCTGTTTCTGCATTCTCAGATCCTTCCCCTTCACCGTTTCTTTTATATCTGGAGATCCTTAACTCCGATTGGGGTGAATCTTTCGCCTAGATTTTTCTCGTAAAATTAGCTTTCTTGCGGCAAAAGAAGAGTGTCAACCACCTTATGGGGGGCCCAGGAGAGTCCAGGGCGCGCCTGCCTCCCAGGGGCGCCTCCTATCTCCTGGCCCCCTCGGGCACCGTCTTGCATTGATTTTACTTCCCAAAAATCACAAATATTCTAAAATAATTCTCCGTCTGTTTTTATCCCATTTGGACTCCGTTTGATATTGGGTTTCTGCGAAACAAAAAACATGCAACAGACAGGAACTGGCACCGGGCACTGGATCTATGTGTTAGTCCCAAAAAATAGCATAAAAAGTTTCCAAAAGTATATAAAAGTTGAATAATATTGGCATGGAACAATAAAAACTTATAGATACGACGGAGACGTATCAGCATCCCCAAGCTTAACTCCTGCTCGTCCTCGAGTAGGTAAATGATAAAAAAGATAATTGTTGATGTGGAATGCTACCTAGCATAATCTTGATCATATGTCTAATCATGGCATGAATATTAAGACACAAGTGATTCAAAGCAATAGTCTATCATTTGACATCAAAACAATAATACTTCGAGCGTACCAATAAAGCAATCATGTCTTTTCAAAACAATAAGGCCAAAGCAAGCTTATCCCTACAAAATCATATAGTTTGGCCATGCTTCATTTTCGTCACACAAAATGCCCCCATCATGCACAACCCCGATGACAAGCCGAGCAATTGGTTCATACTTTTTAACGCGCTTCAGCTTTTTCAACCCTCACGCAATACATGAGCGCAAGCCAGGGATATAGCACTATAGGTGGAATAGAATATGATGGTGGAGGTTTATGTGGAGAAGACAAAAAGGGAGAAAGTCTCACATTGACGCGGCTAATCAACGGGCTATGGAGATGCCCATCAATTGATGTCAATGCGAGGAGTAGGGATTGCCATGCAACGGATGCACTAAGAGCTATAAGTGTATGAAAGCTCAACAAAAGAAACTAAGTGGGTGTGCATCCAACTTGCTTGCTCATGAAGACCTAGGGCATTTGAGGAAGCCCATCATTGGAATATACAAGCCAAGTTCTATAATGAAAATTCCCACTAGTATATGAAAGTGACAATATAGGAGACTCTCTATATGAAGAACATGGTGCTACTTTGAAGCACAAGTGTGGAAAAAGGATAGTAACATTGCCCCTTTTTTTTCTTTTTTTTTTCTTTTTGGGTGGGCTTCTTTGGCCCCCTTTTTTATTTAGGCTTCTTTGGCCTTTCCTTTTTTTTATTTTTTTCTTTTTTTTCATGGGGCAATGTTCTATAATGATGATCATCACACTTTTATTTACTTACAACTCAATATTACAACTCGATACTAGAACAAAGATATGACTCTATATGAATGCTTCTGGCGGTGCACCGGGATGTGCAATGATCTAGCATAGCAATGACATCAAAAAAACGGACAAGCCATGAAAACATCATGCTAGCTATCTTACGATCATGCAAAGCAATATGACAATAAATGCTCAAGTCATGTATATGATGATGATGGAAGTTGCATGGCAATATATCTCGGAATGGCTATGGAAATGCCATAATAGGTAGGTATGGTGGCTGTTTTGAGGAAGATATAAGGAGGCTTATGTGTGATAGAGCGTATCATATCACGGGGTTTCACTACAAAAAGAATACACTTGCGTGATGATACGTGTTTGTCACAGTAGGTCGCGTTTTTTGTCATGCATGTACATCCATGACGAATTTATGACAGAATCAAGATAGTCATACCTGTGCTATCGTAGAAGTGTTCCATGACATTACCAAAATTATCATCATGGAAGTGTCCACTTCCATGACGATAAATCGCGCATCACAGAAGTGCTTTCGTCAAGGGTGACCGACACGTGGCATCCACCGTAACGGAACGCCGTTAAGCTATCGGGTCGGGTTTTGGATCCAATAACCCGTTAATAGCCCCGACCAATGGGGATTTTCCACGTTTAAAATCATCATTGGCTGGAGGAGACACGTGTCAGGTCCGCGCTGGCACAGGTGTCACTCATCCAATGGGCGAGACGCGCCTATGATATGTTGACACGTGGACCGGCCCATCAAGTTTAAATGGGCCGACCCAACTAAAGGCCCACAAGATTCTGCAGACCATAATGGGCCGGCCCAGCTAAAGGCCCATGAGATTTTGCGGACCATAATGGGCTGGCCCAGCTAAAGGCCCACAAGATTTTGTGGGCCATAATGGGCCGGCCCAGGTAAAGGCCCACAAGATTTTTGTGTGCCATAATGGGCCGGCCCAGGTAAAGGCCCACAAGATTCTTGTGGATCATAATGGGCCGGCCCGTCTAAAGGCCCACGAGATTTCGCCAACATTAATGGGCCAGCCCAGCTGTAGGCCCACAAGATTTTGAGGACCCTAGTAGGCCGGCTGTCACGCCCAATATGCGACCCTATCCAAAAGGAACTCGAAGGTCCCACCAAGGATAGACCCGCATATTGGAACGCTTTTGCAAGGTGGATATCATTACATCAACATTATATAATAGATGGGGATACATACATAAGGCATACAATGCCACATGAATACAACAATACAACATACAAGAACAACATCCGACTACGGATGAATCATAAACAGAAACTCAAACAATATCCACCCTGCTAGCCCAGGCTGCCGACCTGGAACCTATCCCCTGATCGAAGAAGAAGCAGAAGAAGAACTCCAAATCAAACAAACATCGCGCTCGCGTCAAGATCATCGCATAACCTGTACCTGCACTGTTGTTGTAGTAATCTGTGAGCCACGAGGACTCAGCAATCCCATTACCATGGGTATCAAGACTAGCAAAGCTTAATGGGAAAGGAAGGGGTAAAGTGGTGAGGTTGCAGCAGCGGCTAAGCAAGTATGGTGGCTAACATACGCAAATGAGAGCGAGAAGAGAAACAAGCGGAACGGTCGTGAAACTAGCAATGATCAAGAGGTGATCCTGAACACCTACTTACGGCAAACATAACACAGAAACCATGTTCACTTCCCGGACTCCGCCGAGAAGAGACCATCACGGCTACACACGCGATTGATGCATTTTAATTCGGATCAGGTGTCAAGTTATCTACAACCGGACATTAACAAATTCCCATCTGCCACATAACCGCGGGCACGGCTCTCGAAAGTTTATACCCTGCAGGGGTGTCCCAACTTAGCCCATGACAAGCTCTCGCGATCAACAAAGGAATAGACCTTCTCCCAGGAAGACCCGATCAGTCTCGGAATCCCGGTTTACAAGACATTTCAACAATGGTAAAACAAGACCAGCAAAGCCGCCCGATGCGTCGACATTCCGATAAGAGCTGCACATATCTCGTTCTCAGGGCAACACCGGATAAGCGAAGCGTACAGGTACCGACGAATCCAAGTTGCCAAGGAATGGTCCCGCACGGTGCTCTAGTTTGGACCAACACTTAGACAAGCATTGGCCCCGGGGGGGGGGGGCTATAATAAAGATGACCCTTGGATTAATTACTCCCAAGGGAAAAGTAGGTGGTGGTGAGGCAAATGGTAAAACCAAGGTTGGGCCTTGCTGGAAGAGTTTTATTCAAAGCGAACTGTCAGGGGGGTCCCATAAATCACCCGACCGCGTTAGGAATGCAAAATCCGGGAACATAACACCGGTATGACGGAAACTAGGGCGGCAAGAGTGGAACAAAACACCAGGCATAAGGCCGAGCCTTCCACCCTTTACCAAATATATAGATGCATTAATAATATAAGAGATATTGTGATATCCCAACATAACCCTGTCCACCATGGAGCAATCTTAAACTTCACCTGCAGCTAGCAACGCTATAAGAGGGGCTGAGCAAAGCGGTAACATAGCCAAACAACGGTTTGCTAAGAAGGGTGTCAAAGGTTAGAGGTTCATGGAAAATTGGGAGGCTTGAAGAGCAAAAGATAGGTAACGCAACATAGCGATAGAACGAAGCAACTAGCATAGCAATGATAGTAGTGAGACCCAGGGTAGCGGTCATCTTGCCTGAAATCCCGCAAGGAAGAAGAACGAGTCCCTGAAGAAGATGAAGCCACGAAGACGAACCAAGCGTAGACGAACGAATCCTCACGATCGCAACGAAACGGGAACTATCGAGAAGAAGCACACAACATGGTAAACACACCACACATAGACAAGACATGATGCACAACAAGCATGATGCATGGAAAAGCTACATGAAGCTACTCATGGCAAGAGATGATGCAAACAAGAACAACACATCAAGGCAAGTTTAAATGAGGCCGGGAACAACATATAACAATTCCGGTAAATCCTCATATGCAAATTTCGAAATTGGTACAGAACTGAATAAACCATATATTCAAGTGGTTAAACATCAAGTTAAGATGCACCAAGAGAATCTACACGAAATTCTAGTCAAGTTACATATAAAGTTCATTAGATTTGGAGCTACGACCTAGAAGATATGAGCAAAACAAGTTAAACATGGCATTGATGCAAAATGCATACAAACATCAAGCAAACACACCAAAACAAGGATGCAACATGATAACATGAAGCTACATGCAAAAACAAGCAAGTTTCATATAGAACACACTCAAAACGGAGCAACGGTTCAACACACACACACTATACAAGTCATAGCAACAATCTGTCCATAACAGCAACTAGGCATCTTACAAGCATCAAAACAACATGCTACAACATCTCAACATAATAGCAAAAGGCATGGGCGTGAAGTACAGGTAAAGCATAACAAAACATGAACACTGAGCTATTTCCAGAAACAAATGGAACATGCTCAAAAAGACATGGTAAGATTGCAAATAATAACAGTTTCAGACTTTAGCAGAAATAACATCAGGTTGCAATGTTTAGAGCAATCAAACAACATGTTACAGGAACTTATCATGGCAAACAAAGGCATGGCATGATACTACTAAATGCATAGAACAAGAGTCCCTTACTGACACTGAGCCAAAAGGGCACGGAAAATATGATGGCACTCATGTAAACATGGCAAGTTATATGACAGATTCATATATGGCAGAAACAACAATAAGTAGGCATGTTCGTGAGCTTGAACCACTCACCACAGAGCAGTACATGGCATGGCAAGGCAACCAACAGTAAGAAGGCATGTTTATGAAGCTAAGCATGGCAATAGCAAGTTCATAGGGTGCATGGATCACCAGCAAACAATCATCAAAACATTGAACTTAATGTTAACAGGCTGACAGCAACATTATCAAGCAACTTTAGAGCAATATTATAACATGTTCCAGCAGGCTATAGTTGCAACCAAGGGCATGAATGGGTAGAGCAAGACATGTAGATTAAAACATGTTTATAGAACATCTCCAGATTATGCACGAAATGACTTGTAGAAGCATGTTTACATAGCAACAAAATATAACAGAATCTGTCAAGAAAACAGCAACAACAACTACCCTACTTAGCAAGCTTGATACACTCAGCACACAACTCACAAAAATACATGGTTGGCACCCCTGGAAAGATGGCATGGCATATATCAAAACACATGTAGAGCTCATACTCATAGGATGCACACATCAATCATGGCAAAAATGACAAATGAGCAAGTTATAACAGTTTTAGCAGATTAACATCAACATGCACTCTTCCAACAGCATTTCGGGCATCAAGATGAGCTTAAATGAAAATGATGCAATGGAATGAAATGAAGTACTCGTCGAGTCGAACAATTTGAGATATTACACACACAAAACGGAGCTACAGATGTAGAGTTACAGCAGGTCGAACATGCACACATATTATGAGTTTTTGAGGACTTGGCAGATTTCTGAAAAAAAAGGACGAGCGCGGGATAACTAAATGTCGCACGGGCGGGGTTTAGGCGGTTGGCTCACCATGGGCTCGGCCCAGTTCGGGGGAGAGGGTTGGCAGGCCGGGGCGCTGGGCCGACGGCCTGGCGCTGCTGGGCCGGCGGTTGATGTGGCCCAGGACAGGGCCCACATGGCGGCGGCGAGGGCGACGCCCTCGTGCTCACGCGCGGAGGCAGGGGAGGCCGGCGGCGTGAAGGAATCCGGCAAGGGCGGCGCGCCGGCAATGGAGGAGGCCGGGAACAAGGCGGCGCGGGGCGGATCCTGCCGCCTGGCCACCGGATCTGGCCGGAGCAAGGACGAACAGGCGGCGGCGACGGCGGGCGGTCGCAGAGACGCGGCAGACGGGGCTTCGGCCGGCGGCGGCGGATGGCGACCGGGGCGATTAGGAAGGCGGAGCCGGGCGGTGC
>NC_041385.1:221518345-221525226 GCF_002162155.2 Triticum dicoccoides
CGGGCGGTGCTGAGGGCGGCGAGGCGCAGGGCTTGGGCGACGGCGGGGAACGCGGTCCGGCGACCTGACGGAGACGCGGCGGAGCGGGGTCCGGCGACCCAGGGGCGACACACCGACGACGGGGTCGGGCAGAGGCGACGGGAGGAGCGAGCGGGGCGCTCGGGCTGGCCGCGGCCCTCGAGGCCCACATCGGGGCCCGGGCGGGCCTGGGACGGGCCTGCAGCGGCGGGAGGCTGCTGGGGACGCGTGGCGTCCGCGGGTTGGACGGGAGCGGCGGCGCGGTTTCGTCCGGCCGTCGGCGGACATGTCCGGCGGCGCGGAGGGAGGAAGGAGCTAGGGTTAGGGGAAAATCATCCGCGAATTTGGAGAGGGTTGCACATATATATAGGTAGAGGGAGCTAGGAGTGTCCAAATGGGGAGCGGTTTTCGGCCATGCGATCGTGATCGAACGACCGAGAGCATGGAGGGGAGTTTGGTGGGTTTTGGGCCACTTTGGAAGGGGTGTTGGGCTGCAACAAAAGAGGCCTTTGGGGTTACCCGGTTAACCATTGGAGTATCAAACGACCTCCAAATGGCACGAAACTTGACAGGCGGTCTACCGGTGCTATACCAAGGCCGCCTGGCAAACCTCGGGCCATTCCGAGAAAGTTTAATACCCGTGCACAACAGAAGACAAAAGGGGGACGCCGGGGGACATAGGAGCGCCGGATTGCAAAACGGACAACGGGGAAAATGCTCGGATGCATGAGACGAACACGTATGCAAAATGAAATGCACATGATGACATGGCAAAAAGCAACACGCAAGAAAATGACATGGCAACGACGGCGAATAACTGGCAGACACCTGGCGCAACGAATCCGGGGCGTTACAACACTCCTCCACTAACAAGAGATCTCATCCCGAGATCTTAGGACCGATACGGAAGAGAAAAAAGGATGGGGTGAAACAAGAACTCAAGAGAAGAAGCAAAGAATCGAGAGCACTCGAGAGGAAGAGAGGAACGACGAGAATGACGAGAATTGAAGGCTCACAGAATCAGATAGACTATGACACCACTCTGGTTAGAACGAGATAAGAAACGAATAAGACTGGAAGGATTTAGGCAGCACTCCGACTGAAAATGGGGGGATTAGAACGAACTTGAGAGGATGGAATGGTACTTGATGAACTCTTGAAGAATGAATTAAATCATGACGATCCACCATGAAGAACTCCGTTAACAAAATGATGATGAGATAGAATGAAGGATGAAAGAATAAAATGAGCCTTGCGGTGATTAAATGGAGGATCCGACGACATGGCCGAGGAAATATGAACTCCGGAAAAGAAAAGATGAAAACACTTGGAACTAGAATTTAATCCTCACGAACAAAATCCAAAGGAAGGGATTAATCACTTGGATGAAATAAGAATAAGATTTATTGTATGCTTATCCCTTCATCAAATTAAATTGATGACAAGCAATGGATTTTGCATATTACTTATTCTTCTTGAAAAAGGATTAAGGAGTATATGGCGCCAAACTGAGAAAGTCTTCATGAACCACCGGTAGGATTGGAAAGAACGAATGAATTAATAAGACAATCAAAGAAAAAGAATCTTGAACAAACCACCGTAAGAATTCAAAATGACTGATGAAAGAGAATGAATCACCGGGAAGAATTAGAAGACAAATATGCTAGAGGGGATTTAGATGCAAAAGAATGAAGAGATCATGAGTTGATTAAAGAACACTTGAACGAAGCACCGGGGTAATTGGATAACGATAGCTGGAATGATGGCCTCCGGTGAAAAGAAACGGAAAAACAACTCCTGAAATGCTCCGGATGGGTAAGGAAGAATATCTGACAAATGGAATAATTTGAGAGGATAACTTGAAGCTAGAACCACGAATCTCCGGGGAACGGACAAGATTTAGAGGAAAAACTCTTCTTCGGTCTTCAACTGATGACGAGAAACACCACTAAAATTACTGAGGTACTCCGGGAGAATGAAAACGAAGAGGTTGAGCCAACAATGAAAAGAATTTGAACGAGAACTTGGAAAAACATGTGACTGATGAAATTCATTCTTACATCACACTTGAAAAGAATTTGAGAATAACTCCGGGGAATTAGAAGAGTCAGGTAAGATCCTGGGAAAAGACCTGTGGGTTAGGGCCCACTGAAGAGAAAAACACCGTTGGAAAGGATTGTTGAACAGATAGATGATGCACCGGAACAATTGAAATATTTGAATGAGGTGACAACCTCGAATTAATTCAAACACAGACGAATCTCCTGAGATGTCTTGTGCACTCCAGAAGGATAAACTGGCGAGAGGCGAACAAGAAAGGGGAAAACATTTGAGCCGAGGAAAAGAATACGATCAACACCGAAAAACATGAATTAAGTCCACCGGAAAAGAAAAAGAGATGAAGAACGCCAAACGAGATGAGAATACACCGGTTGAAAGATTGAGGGGAGACTAAAAAGGCTCCACACGAATGAAATAGATAGTCGAAAGAGACTCAAACTCCGGGAAGAAGAGGGTGGGAGGGCGGGAAAAACAAAGACAACTTGGAAGGGGAAAACAACGAATATCTTGAAGAGGAAACACCGGTTGAAATCATTGAAGAAAGAAAGCAAAGATTTCACACGAGTATGATGGATACTCGATTACGAACTCCGGTTCCGAGAAGAAAAAGGGAGGGCGGGTGGGAAAAACAAGGACAACTTCGGATAGGGAAACAACAACGATGTCGGAGGAAGAACTGAGGATTGATCTCGCAAAGAGAGAGAGGTTCGAATCAACTTGACGAGGAATGCGCCGGACAAAAGAGGATGGACAACGGACGAAAAACCAACCGTGTGATCCTAAAGAAAAATTTGAACGGGAAGAGGAGTAATTCAAAACACGTACGTCAAGATTCCTCACTAGAGCGACGAAGGGGCTGAGGAGTAAAAAGAATTTCTACTCTCCGATATAACTAGACTCCGAAAATAGTTTTCTTCTAGACTCAACATCGGCCAAACTACACGATCAATCAAGGGGGGCTCCTAGGGTCGGTCGAGGCTCTGATACCAACTTGTCACGCCCAATATGCGACCCTATCCAAAAGGAACTCGAAGGTCCCACCAAGGATAGACCCGCATATTGGAATGCTTTTGCAAGCTGGATATCATTACATCAACATTACATAATAGATGGGGATACATACATAAGGCATACAATGCCACATGAATACAACAATACAACATACAAGAACAACATCCGACTACGGATGAATCATAAACAGAAACTCAAACAATATCCACCCTGCTAGCCCAGGCTGCCGACCTGGAACCTATCCCCTGATCAAAGAAGAAGCAGAAGAAGAGCTCCAAATCAAACAAACATCGCGCTCGCGTCAAGATCATCGCATAACCTGTACCTGCAACTGTTGTTGTAGTAATCTGTGAGCCACGAGGACTCAGCAATCCCATTACTATGGGTATCAAGACTAGCAAAGCTTAATGGGAAAGGAAGGGGTAAAGTGGTGAGGTTGCAGCAGCGGCTAAGCAAGTATGGTGGCTAACATACGCAAATGAGAGCGAGAAGAGAAACAAGCGGAACGGTCGTGAAACTAGCAATGATCAAGAGGTGATCCTGAACACCTACTTACGTCAAACATAACACAGAAACCATGTTCACTTCCCGGACTCCGCCGAGAAGAGACCATCACGGCTACACACGCGATTGATGCATTTTAATTCGGATCAGGTGTCAAGTTATCTACAACCGGACATTAACAAATTCCCATCTGCCACATAACCGCGGGCACGGCTCTCGAAAGTTTATACCCTACAAGGGTGTCCCAACTTAGCCCATGACAAGCTCTCGTGATCAACGAAGGAATAGACCTTCTCCCAGGAAGACCCGATCAGTCTCGGAATCCCGGTTTACAAGACATTTCAACAATGGTAAAACAAGACCAGCAAAGCCGCCCGATGCGCCGACATTCCGATAAGAGCTGCACATATCTCGTTCTCAGGGCAACACCGGATAAGCGAAGCGTACAGGTACCGACGAATCCAAGTTGCCAAGGAATGGTCCCGCACGGTGCTCTAGTTTGGACCAACACTTAGACAAGCATTGGCCCGGGGGGGGCTATAATAAAGATGACCCTTGGATTAATTACTCCCAAGGGAAAAGTAGGTGGTGGTGAGGCAAATGGTAAAACCAAGGTTGGGCCTTGCTGGAAGAGTTTTATTCAAAGCGAACTGTCAGGGGGTCCCATAAATCACCCGACCGCGTTAGGAATGCAAAATCCGGGAACATAACACCGGTATGACGGAAACTAGGGCGGCAAGAGTGGAACAAAACACCAGGCATAAGGCCGAGCCTTCCACCCTTTACCAAATATATAGATGCATTAATAATATAAGAGATATTGTGATATCCCAACATAACCCTGTCCACCATGGAGCAATCTTAAACTTCACCTGCAGCTAGCAACGCTATAAGAGGGGCTGAGCAAAGCGCTAACATAGCCAAACAACGGTTTGCTAGGAAGGGTGTCAAAGGTTAGAGGTTCATGCCAGATTGGGAGGCTTGAAGAGCAAAAGATAGGTAACGCAGCATAGCGATAGAACGAAGCAACTAGCATAGCAATGATAGTAGTGAGATCCAGGGTAGCGGTCATCTTGCCTGAAATCCCGCAAGGAAGAAGAACGAGTCCATGAAGAAGATGAAGCCACGAAGATGAACCAAGCGTAGACGAACGAATCCTCACGATCGCAACGAAACGGGAACTATCGAGAAGAAGCACACAACATGGTAAACACACCACACATAGACAAGACATGATGCACAACAAGCATGATGCATGGAAAAGCTATATGAAGCTACTCATGGCAAGAGATGATGCAAACAAGAACAACACATCAAGGCAAGTTTAAATGAGGCCGGGAACAACATATAACAATTCCGGTAAATCCTCATATGCAAATTTCGAAATTGGTCCAGAACTGATTAAACCTTATATTCAAGTGGTTAAACAGAAAGTTAAGATGCACCAAGAGAATCAACACGAAATTCTAGTCAAGTTACATATAAAGTTCATTAGATTTGGAGCTACGACCTAGAAGATATGAGCAAAACAAGTTAAACATGGCATTGATGCAAAATGCATACAAACATCAAGCAAACACACCAAAACAAGGATGGAACATGATAACATGAAGCTACATGCAAAAACAAGCAAGTTTCATATAGAACACACTCAAAACGGAGCAACGGTTCAACACACACACACTATACAAGTCATAGCAACAATCTGTCCATAACAGCAACTAGGCATCTTACAAGCATCAAAACAACATGCTACAGCATCTCAACATAATAGCAAAAGGCATGGGTGTGAAGTACAGGTAAAGCATAACAAAACATGAACACTGAGCTATCTCCAGAAACAAATGGAACATGCTCAAAAAGACATGGTAAGATTGCAAATAATAACAGTTTCAGACTTTAGCAGAAATAATATCAGGTTGCAATGTTTAGAGCAATCAAACAACATGTTACAGGAACTTATCATGGCAAACAAAGGCATGGCATGATACTACTAAATGCATAGAACAAGAGTCCCTTACTGACCATGAACCAAAAGGGCACGGAAAATATGATGGCACCCATGTAAACATGGCAAGTTATATGACAGATTCATACATGGCAGAAACAACAATAAGTAGGCATGTTCATGAGCTTGAACCACTCACCACAGAGCAATACATGGCATGGCAAGGCAACCAACAGTAAGAAGGCATGTTTATGAAGCTAAGCATGGCAATAGCAAGTTCATAGGGTGCATGGATCACCAGCAAACAATCATCGAAACATTGAACTTAATGTTAACAGGCTGACAGCAACATTATCAAGCAACTTTAGAGCAAGATTACAACATGTTCCAGCAGGCTATAATTGCAACCAAGGGAAGCATGTTTATAGAACATGTAGATCAAAACATGTTTATAGAACATCTCCAGATTATGCACGAAATGACTTGTAGAAGCAAGACATGTAGATCAAAACATGTTTATAGAACATCTCCAGATTATGCACGAAATGACTTGTAGAAGCATGTTTACATAGCAACAAAATATAACAGAATCTGTCAGGAAAACAACAACAGCAACTACCCTACTTAGCAAGCTTGATACACTCAACACACAACTCATAAAAATACATGGTTGGCACCCCTGGAAAGATGGCATGGCATATATCAAAACACATGTAGAGCTCATACTCATAGGATGCACACATCAATCATGGCAAAAATGACAAATGAGCAAGTTATAACAGTTTCAGTAGATTAACATCAACATGCACTCTTCCAACAGCATTTCGGGCATCAAGATGAGCTTAAATGAAAATGATGCAATGGAATGAAATGAAGTACTCGTCAAGTCAAACAATTTGACATATTACAGGCACAAAACGGAGCTACAGATGCAGAGTTATAGCAGGTCGAACATGCACACATATTATGAGTTTTTGAGGACTTAGCAGATTTCTGAAAAAAAAGGACGAGCGCGGGATAACTAAATGTCGCACGGGCGGGGTTTAGGCGGTTGGCTCACCATGGGCTCGGCCCAGTTCGGGGGAGAGGGTTGGCAGGCCGGGGCGCTGGGCCGGCGGCCTGGCGCTGCTGGGCCGGCAGCTGATGTGGCCCAGGACGGGGCCCACGTGGCGGCAGCAAGGGCGACGCCCTCGTGCTCACGCGCGGAGGCAGGGGAGGCCGGCGGCGCGAAGGAAACCGGCGAGGGCGGCGCGCCGGCGATGGAGGAGGCCGGGAATAAGGCGGCGCAGGGCGGATCCTGCCGCCTGGCCACCGGATCTGGCCGGAGCGAGGACGAACA
>NC_041385.1:221525531-221570728 GCF_002162155.2 Triticum dicoccoides
AGCCGGGCGGCGCTGAGGGCGGCGAGGCGCAGGGCTCGGGCGACGGCGGGGAACGCGGTCCGGCGACCTGACGGAGACGCGGCGGAGCGGGGTCCGGCGACCCGGCGGCGACACACCGACGACGGGGTCGGGCAGAGGCGACGGGAGGAGCGAGCGGGGCGCTCGGGCTGGCCGCGGCCCTTGGGGCCCAGATCGGGGCCCGGGCGGGCCTGGGACGGGCCTGCGGCGGCGGGAGGCTGCTGGGGACGCGTGGCATCCGCGGGTTGGACGGGAGCGGCGGCGCGATTTCGTCCGGCCGTCGGCGGACATGTCCGGCGGCGCGGAGGGAGGAAGGAGCTAGGGTTAGGGGAAAATCATCCGCGAATTTGGAGAGGGTTGCACATATATATATAGGTAGAGGGAGCTAGGAGTGTCCAAATGGGGAGCGGTTTTCAGCCACGCGATCATGATCGAACGACCGAGAGCATGAAGGGGAGTTTGGTAGGTTTTGGGCCACTTTGGAAGGGGTGTTGGGCTGCAACAAAAGAGGCCTTTGCGGTTACCCGGTTAACCGTTGGAGTATCAAACGACCTCCAAATGGCACGAAACTTGACAGGCGATCTACCGATGCTATACCAAGGCCGCTTGGCAAACCTCGGGCCATTCCGAGAAAGTTTAATACCCGCTCACAACAAAAGACAAAAGGGGGACGCCGGGGGACATAGGAGCGCCGGATTGCAAAACGGACAACGGGGAAAATGCTTGGATGCATGAGACGAACACGTATGCAAAATGAAATGCACATGATGACATGGCAAAAAGCAACACGCAAGCAAATGACATGGCAACGACGGCGAATAACTGGCAGACACCTGGCGCAACGATTGGGCCAAACAAGGACCGAGACAATTTTGGCCTGTTAAAAGCCCGTGATTTGATTCGCACAATCATGGGCCGGGGTTCATTTCGGGCTGCTGCCGGCCCGTTAGCTGTTCGGCACGTTTCAGGCCCAACCTACATCATGATTGCATGACAGCCCGAATATGTACCGTAACTTTACGGTTTGGCCGGTTTACTGCAAAGACAAGATATATATATATATATATATATATATATATATATATATATATATATATATATATATATATATATATATATATATACAGTAAAATAACTGCAGCATCGTGAATAAGAAAAAACCTAGACTATACAATAAAGAAATTACAGCATATTACATCCACTGGCCATCAAAGTTCACCACTATGATAATAAAGCACAAGCAGACAACATATTACATACACTGGGCATCAAAGATCGCGACTAGTGCAAATAAACACGCCGACAAAATAATATACAAAACCGATAGCACTTCAACAGAGTTCAAGAAAGGTTAGCCCTGCGCAAGCAGCTGAGCAAGATGATGAGACTGCGCTTGTTCAACACTTATATCTTCCTCACTCTGAAAGATAAACAAGCAGACAGATGACAGGTTTTGCACATAAAAGTATCAGTGCTGACAGTTCATCACATTTCTTACTAACGAATAAAGTGACACAATTTAAAATTGCATTAACACAATATGGTATTTTTCAGGTCAAGACGTGGCAGGAAATGACATTGTGAAGGAGTTGGTAGCTTCACGACACCACTGGATTACAGATCAAGAACTCATAAGTATCAATGGTTAGTGTGCTGTCAATTTATCCCATTTCAGATTGGCAAATAAAGAGACGGTTTAAATAATACCCCCTCTGTCCGGAATTACTTGTCATCAAAATGGATGTGTCTAGAACTAAAATACATCCAGATACATCCATTTCAATGACAAGTATTTTCGGACGGAGGGAGTAGTAGAATGATATGACGTTGTTCATAGTTAAGACATTGCAGAATATGACATTGTGCTGTAGTGGGTAGGTTCACCACACCACTGGATTACGGATGAATAACATAAGCATACATGCAGTGCAAAAGAAGATCACTTGCTCTGTATAGTTTAATTTACATGGTATGAAGAAGGAACTTGGTTGTACAACTGAAAACTTAAATTGAGAAAGGACAAACTTTTGTTTATGAACTACATAATAAACTTTAAACATGCAATTTGATGCAAACACCAAAAATAAACAGCTGTTGCAGTCATGCCTAACCAAATATATACAACAAAGTTTGAAGGCTTGAGATGGACAAACTTACATTATTGGTGAAGACAGGCTCTATAAAGGCCTTGTCCATGCTGATGGGGAGGGGGGGCAATTCAAGAAGTTTACCACAGAATCTTCTTCATAGGCATTGCCTTTATTCTACATTTTGTTAAGAGTAAATATAAATGTGATAATATACGAAAAAATGGAGAATATTTAAGATAAGACGAAGAGTGATGCTACATAACCATGTAGCTATAAATGTAAGTGCAGTGATACAGGCAAAAGGTACAGCCAAACGCAATGCATAGCTAAACTTCTTCAGTACCAACCTTATGGTAAGAGTAAATATAGATCTGATGTGTAGAAAATGGAGGGCAAAGGAAAATAAGCTACAGAGTGATGGTACATGAACAACTAACTGTCATTATAAGTACACTGATAAAGGACATCATGTACTTACAAGAACAATACAGAGCTAAAAAAACATTGGCATTGGATATATTCTACACTAATGTAACCATTCATATAGATCAGATAATTTGGAGCGAGCAATTGATAAGCAAGCTATCATGCATACTGCTGTCACATAATGAAGCAGGTATGTATGCAAGTACAGTGATACAGGACAACAGGTACTAACAAGAGCAAAGCAGCGGGCAACATATTTGCGATATCCTGTCATTCTTTTCAAACCGGAATTCTTCTTCGAGCAGGTTTTCTGCAAAAAAGATCCGTAAGGCACATGCGGAAAAGTAGAAGTTCAAATTGTCATGTGGTTTCATAGACAGTACCTCATCCTGGGAACGAGACCAGTGCATAGCAAGGTTTTTCCATTCAATGTCTTCTAAATTTAGCACAGGAGACTTCACCGGAAATTCATTTATAGACTTGCCATCAAAGTGTGATTTCCTTAGGTAACACCGATACTGCTGCAATGCTTCCTTGAAAAGCACAAGCAAGCTTTGCTCGTCATGACTATCCTTATTGACCCTCGCCTAGTTACAACAATGTAATGTAAATCATTGATGTGTTCAATCAGCAGAAAACAGGAAAATAATAACCATGAATAATAGCACTTACACGTATGTTGGACAGGAAGATGTGAAAATGGTGTTTATCTTCACAATAATCTTCCCATGATGGGAATATATGCACGTAGTCCCTAACAACATCGAAAGCATTGTCTTTTAAACTGGGAATAAATGGAATGGGGTTCCAATCTGCAGGAATTGGCCGTCTCTACAGTTGGGATAGGTCTTCGACCGGTGGACTTGCTGTACTTTTTGCTGGAGTGGGATTTTTCTATGGTACAGAGCAAATGAAATCGGTATACCTTTTTCTGGAGTGCAGGTCCTGTGTGGTGGGGCTAGTGGTGTGGCCAGTGAAGTATGGGTACAGTCTGCTGGAGTCGGTCCTACGTTTTGTGTCACTGGTTGTACAACCAATATAAGTGGAGAGCTGTCTTATTTCTCCGGCACCACCACGTTTCTCAAGGACTTTGCTGGTGCTCCTTCAGGTTCGGCAATCACCCTCTTCCTTTTTGATGTCTGATGCACACGAACAACATTTGAGTGGAAAAACATGGTGTGATGACAGATGGAATATGTATTGATAATGGATGGGCATGGCATCTCGACATATATGATGAGTAAACTAAGCAGATGGCGGTGCAACAAAGTAGAAGAAATGCAAGACAACATATGCAAGATACCCGCAATCAATAAAACATTGCCAAATTAGAACAGGCACCTTGATGGGTGAACAGGACAGGCCATCTGCCTTTGACTCCTCGAGGTTGGAATAGTCATTAGGATCATATTCTGAACAAGAGTCAACAGGTGGGGAGCGTATGAGTTTCATTGCATCCAGAATGGCACTCAATGCCTTGGTGCCAATTTTGTAAGTCATTGCAGTGTTTAGCTTCAAGAGTGGACTGCTGCTAGTGCGACACAAAGCAGCTACATAGATCATAGTGTAGATATAACGGGAAAACCTTAAGCATCAGAGTAAAATCAGCAAAGTGGAACTTGCTGGAATATATGTGCTAGTATTGCCGGTACGGCTAGAAAGGCTTCGGATACCAGCTCTCTTCAAGTGAAGGTGCGGTACTGTTAATATCTGTGTAACTCTCAAAGGCGACACAACTCCGCGCATTTCCTTGCTATTCTTATAGGATTCAAGTGGGCAGGCCACTACAAATCCTATTCCTATGTTTACAAGATCCTACGAATCAAAGAGGCTCAAAGTGTCCATCACAACCGACCGTATAGACCTCTACACTGCAAATGTCCCTGCTCATCTTCAGTACAAGGAACATACTGTACTACTAGCATACTCCCTCCGTTCCAAAATATAAGTCTTGGTAGAGATTTCCACTATGGATCACATACAGATGTATCCAGATACATTTTAGAGTGTAGATTCACTCATTTTGCTCCATATGTAGTCCATGGTGGAATCTATACGAAGACTTGTATTTAGGAACGGAGAGAGTACATATTAAAGAAGAATGGAAGAGGAACATGGTAAAGAAGAGCAAGCAGATTTTGGATAATAAAATGTTGGTTGCACAGTGCCCACACATGATGAACCAGAGCACATTAAGAATGCAACTCCCAGTTGTCTCTTGACCATTTCAGGCGGTTGGATGAAGATCCTACGTCTCCTAACCCTTCTTCTTCCTCGTCTCTGATTCTTCCCATATAGAACACCGCACGGGCCGCCGGCCGGACCACCGGCCCCCACCGCCTGTGTTCCTCCGCCACCCCCACCCCCCACCCGCGTCGAGTTTTCTTCGTTCGGTGAGGCCCCACAACCACCCGAGCCCCTTCGATCGCACCGGTGAACTCCGGCGAGCTCTGAAAAATCGACTAACCCAATTTTGAAATTTAGTCTACTGTGGTTTAACTAGTGTGGAATATAAAAGGGGAAAACCATAAGCATTGGGAGTATAGTGTTGAGCGTGCCATGGCGGATCCAAAGGTGCAAACCGGACAAAGTCAACTTCGCAACCAAGACAAGAAATTAGAGTAAAGCAGTGGCGATCTATTTTCTTGCTGCGATAAATAAGTTGAGCTGATACGAAAGAGTACCGCCTCTGGTGCGGCACCGTGTATGCATCTACTGAGAATTTGACGGTGCTGCGGTAGCGATGGCTGTCGGCGGCGTGGATGCAGATCTAGGTGGGTAGACGGTGGCGGCGGGGCGCGGTGAACGAGACGGTCGTAGGAGCGGCGCCGGCAAGGTGGACGACGGCGGGGATGAAGCGAGAGGATGGGATGCAAGGATCCCAGTCCGAAGGCATGGATGAGAGAGGTCGATCTCTTGTAATGGACGACGGCGTCGGGGTATTAGCTCCAGCATGGTGGAGGAGGACGGCGGTGGATGGGGTGGCGGACGGTGGCGGATGGAGGAGGGTGGGGTGGAGAGGGTGTTTTGGCGCCCACGGAGTATGAATGGGGAAAAGGGAGGTAGAGTGGAAGGGGGAACCATGTATTCAGGGCGCGCTTGTCTCAAATGCAAGGAAATTTACAAACTTAGCCCCTGTTTCAAATTTCTACTACATCACAGCAACATTAGTAAGTTGGGGATAGGACGGCAATCTCGCATACACCGAATATTTGCCGAGGAGAGTTTGTTTTTGGCGCCCACCGTGTATGAATATGAATCGGGGAGGGAGTCGATTTCGGCCGAGGGCACACTCTGTTTTGGCGCCCACCGTGTATGAATCCGGGTGAGAGGCGGTTACGTCACGTTTGGGTGAAATTACAAACCTACCCCTATTGAAACATATAGAAATCCAGCAGATAGGCTTTGCCTGGCAGGGATAGGCAGTAGTTTTCCATCTCGCAGATTTTGGTTTCGGGCGGTTACTGTGACTTTCCCCACTTCATTCAAATTTTGCAGAGTGCACGTTTACCGTGCCAACTCAATTCGAATCCCGTTTGTATTCCATTTTTTTCGAGCGGGATCTATTTTCAATTGGAATTACATTCTATGTACATCATTTTTTTATATATACTTTCAAAAGCACAACAAATAATTCTGCTCCTTTATATGTATAATATGATTTGCAAATACAATGATCTCGAAATCTTAAGGTTGAATTCAAAAAAATCTAACCAAATTATGTTCTACTAAAATGTATGGATCAGTAATATCTACATATTAAATAACATAGATGTGCGTGAATTCATGTGAGTATGCATGTTTGATAGATCAATTTTGGTTCGAGTATGGATTACATGTATCATCATCTCGAATTCAAATATTTGAATCCCTTTTTTGTTCACTCCTTTCACGCCCATCTCTCTCGCATGCATGCTCCTTCAGGTAGCTATCACTCTCTTTTCTCCAGCTCACCCGCACGCTCACTTCATGTTTCTCCTATCCTCGCAAACATGGTCTCTGGACGTCTCCCTTGAGAAGTGTCACACTCTCCCTATCATTATACATTACACGGTTTTCACTATCTCTCACGTCTCTACTGTTCTCTGGTATCACTCGGTACCTAAGCTTTCTTTTTCACCGCCACACATAGTCTCCACTCGTCTTTCACTTTGTCTTTCTCTCTATGGGATTCTCTCACACACCCGATATGTCTCTACATATGACTCATACCACTAAAATTACTCTCTCTCTCTCTCTTGTAGACACAACATTTGTTGCGGTCTCCTTTTCGTCTCCATCTCAGACTGGCATTATTCATTTGTTTACCGATCAGACAACCCCGACTACCATCTCCTCTCTCTCTCCCACAGATGCACACACACAACTCCTGCTTCCACTCCCCTTCCCGACTACCGTCTCTCTCTCACACACACAAAACTCTCGCTTTCGCACCCCGACTCGTATTTCTCTCACAAACATTTATCGACTAGCTAGCCTCTAGATAGGTTTATACACCCTCACACTCATGCTTCCACCATCACATACATGTCTCTCTCCCGCTCCTTGTATCTATGTAGCTTTTTCTTCCCTTCTTGAGACACGCCCTCTCGATCGTGCACACACACACACTATCACCTCATTTTAAGCTGATACATATCACACACACACTACTTGTGTCTTTGTCACACATGCACTCCGTCCTCCTCCACTCTCCCTCTCTCTCACACACACATGGGCTTTTTGCAACAACTAGCAAGATGCCCATGCGTTGCACGGAACATCAAGATGCATTTGTATGAGTAGTTTATCTTGTGGGGGAAAAGGATGAACGAGGGAAGGCCTTATTCGCAAACGTGGAGAGGGGTGTGGGTATATTTTTGCAAAATTGCCATAGTTTCCTTCCTATCCGTCAGATATAGATCGAACGGCCTATATTGCAGGATGGCAGACACACGATCATCACCAACAATGCTTTTTATAAGAGTAGGGATAAAAATAGAGTTGGTGATGATGTCGGGCCTGCCATCCTGCAATGTAGGTCGTCCGATTTATATCTGACGGATAGGAAGGAAAATATGGCAATTTACCCGCACTCTTCACCACATTTGCAGATAAGGCCTTCCCTCGTTCATACTTTTCTCCCACAAGATCTTGATGTTCCGTGCAACGCACGGGCATCTTGCTAGTAAGAGTAGAAATTAACATATACCACTTCTCGAATCTTGAAACCAACAGCATTCCTCCCTTATCTCATCAAAACCGCCAAAGGAATATATTTTGAGTGAAACATAACATATTTTTAGTGATATACGTATTTTAAAACTAGACTTTTTTTTCTATCAAATCGGTGAATATGTATTAATCTACTTTGATCGTATGGCAATGCATTGGCACATTGCTAGTAGTTAATATAATTTTTTGGACACCAGACAAACGGTGGAGTACATATACGAAGAGAAGAGGCGCACGCACGCAGTCGGCCTCTCGCTGTCTTGCACACATGAGTGTTACGTAAAGGCAACGTTAACAAATAAACCCTAAAACCCTAGGTGCACGATTGCTGCATTCGCGGGTACCGGGTACGTGGTGGAGCACCTTTGTAGGAATAGTCAGCTCGCGTGATAATTTGATCCATAGGAGTTGATGGTCGAGACCACAGGTGAACGACTTGGAGCGCGGTGGCTCGCCAGTTGCCACAGATCGAGTAGCCACGTTTAAAATATCATTTTTTAGCGGGGTTAAGAGTTCCGATTTTCAATGGCACGTTATAAGTAGTAAGTAGTTTTTAGAATGATTGGTATGGAGCGAAAGTGGAATCCATAGTACTATGTACCTCCTTGGCGTATGGTTGTATGGGTTTATGTTGCGAGATGTTGAACCTGGTAGTTCTAGGACAAATACTATGGTTTAGATTTAGATGCTGATTTTCAGTAATCGGAAGGGGAAACCCTTCTTTGATTAAAAAAAACTACCACCTCCATTCTGGTTTATTAGTCCCCATCGTACTTTGGGTCAAAGTTTGTCCACGAATTTTACTGGTAAAATGTGAATGGAAAACGAGATTTTGTTATACCCAAACAAAAAAGGACTGGAGGGAGTGATTGCTCTAACATGGACGCGACCTCTCATAGCGCAGGCAATGAACCAGCGCGCCGGCCAAGAGGGCCGCACTCGCTGCAGACCCGGCTAAGCACGCCTCCTCGCCGCGTGCAACCAGCTTAAGACTGCCCCACCCGCCTTCATTGAATCCGCGCGTGTGCCGGCAACACGTCCTTCCGCGAGCCGGCAGGCATTTTAGAACAAAAAAATGACTAAAATATAATTAATTTACGCATGGTCTTGACTTGTTGTGCTCGCACTGGTAGCAGGAACTAGTAGAGGTTTTTCTTTATTTATAACTCTCCTCACATTTTTTTTGGCTTTGAAGTGAATCATGGTTATGGACATTATGTATGAATGTGCAGATATCTGTGAACATGAGTCTGATGTGGAAGTTGAACTTGGAATGTCGGGCTTGCGAGTGAACTATACCATGTCCAATGCTTCGTCTGATATTGTTTGGAAAGTAATTGCTGTTATTACATGACCCAAAAAAACATTTTGTGCCACATCAGTAGATGCACAGACATCACAACAGGCATGCTGACTGGATAAACATTTGAACCTAGCTATTATGAAGGAAATTTTGTATTGACAACAATTTTAGATAGCAGGAGACGCCTAGCCTGCTCTGCCTCTGCTAGCTTATTTCTGGCTTCTTCCATCTCTTCTTTGGCTTGGGTGAAGAGAGCATCTAATTGCTCTTTTCTCTTCTTCAGGAACTCAGCTACATTCTCAAGGGCTGCTACACGCTTTCTTTCAGCCTTTACTAATGCCACGAGGACACGAACAGCTGACGACTCCACCTGGCTTGTGTGTAATCCAGCATCATCTAGGAATTTGCACCTTGTTCCTAATCCAGCATCATTAGGGAACTGGCACCTTGTGTGTAATCTAGCCTCATTTTGGAAACATGATCTCGAGGTTGACCATACTTCCCTCCTCACAGGAACTGCATCCTAACATGAAGTTACTTCTCTTTTAGATCAATACTTAGAGAAACCTAGATCCATTTAGTAGAAGCCAGATAAACAGAACTCAGAGAAGTGAATTCAAAAGGAAAAGAAATATAAAAACAGACTACAAGGTGAGAACACCCACTTCCTACATCAAGCTAAAAACGAAAGCATTAGGACGATTAAGACTCTTCTTATTGCACATCGAAGAACACCACGCTTAAGAGAAACAGAAACTACAACATATACACATCAAAGAACACGAGGCTAAACGAAAGTAATTGAAAGGGTGTTACTTACCAAAGCTCATTTTACAGGTTCGGTGTAGCTCCTCTTTAACTTGCCACGCTCCTTGAAGATGTCCCGAATATCCCGTGTTTGGTCTCCATTGCTCCTCTACATGTTCACACTCGTGGTTTTAAAATCTCAACATGGCAAGAAAAATACTACTAGTAATACTCGCGCATGTTGTGGGCAACATTAAAGCACTTGTATGCCATGTTAGAGCATCTCCAACAGAATCGCAACGCGCGGCGCTTTAAAAAAGTGTTTACAGTGTTGAGATCGAGAAGTAGATACTAGAGAGTAGAGTATAGTTCTCATCATAGATAGATAAGAAAAGATAATTCAACTACTCCTTGTCGTCCGACTCCTCCTCGATGATGTCCTCCTCCGACGTCTGACTGTAGGCGTGAAGATACCGATCGTCGTTGGATTCCTAGGGCGACGCTGCTCCTAGCCTCATGTTGAATTGAGCATCCGCTTTTCGCCTACGCTTGTCCTCACGATAGGCGGCTCGGTCCGCCCTCCTCTTATCCCTCTCCGCCCTCCTTTGCACGTAGAACCCGCGCTCATTGATGATGTCCTGCGGGAAGTGTTGGAGCCACAACGCCATGGCTTCCTCATCCATCTCGGCGATGCCAAGACGGTGCTCCCGCCTCCGGTTGTCGCGACGATCCTCGTCGGTGCTAAGCCGCGGCAGAGGCGCGAGCTCCTGCGCCCGCTCCCACGTCGGCACGTTGGAGAAGTTCAATGTTCTATGAGGCCACCGGAGGCGCCACGCCGCCGCGTTGTACGCGCGGGCGGCCTCGTTGGCGGTGTCGAAATTGCCAAGGCTGAGGCGCATCCCGCGAAACCGGATCTCGACGGAGAAGCCGCTGGAGGGGCGCGCGTGGACGCGGCGGTATCCCCAAGTTTCTTGGCGATGCGGCGGCATGCTGGTGCGGCGGCAGCGATGCGAAAAAGAGTGGGGAGAGAGCGGTGGCAAGGCACAGAGCGGTGGGAGGGCGTTGGATTTTATAAAGCGCGCCGGACGCCGCGCGCCAAAACTAGCGCACGCCCGGCCGCTTTTTCCCGCGCGCGCACGCGATCCTTTCCCGATGTCTCTGCTATCTCTACTCTCTTCTCTACGGTTATATTTATTTTATATTTAATATTTAATATTTATCTCTACTTCCTTTACTGTCTACTTTTTTTTCTCTATACTTTTTTTCTTGCAATATAGGCCGTCCGATTTATATCTGACAGATATGAAGGAAACAAATGGGAATTTTGCAAAAAGATACCCATACCCCTCTCTAGATTTGCAAATAAGGCCTTCCCTCGTTCATCCTTTTCTCCCACAAGATAAACTACTCATACAAATGCATCTTGATGCGTGCAACGCATGGGCATCTTGCTAGTTCTAAAAACCTTTCCATCATTTGCCACAATACTGGTTGCAGATGAAAAACCTACCCAAGCACAGCGCGATACAGGAGCGACGCACAATTACAAGCTGATATTCTGTTGGACAATGGAGGCTATAACCAATTACTTTTACGGGAACAATAGCACCCAGGAAAATTGAAGGGTAGGTATGAACAAAATTGGAACTACACATGTACTGCTAAGTGATTCAATACACACATTACCAATCGAGGAGGAGAATGATGGTCGCGGCAGCCTCTGTGAGTCATGGTCGGCAACGGGAGTCAGTTCATTGTCCACGACGGTGGTACTTCTGCGCTTGGCGTCAGCTTCCGGGAAGCAGATCCGAGACCGTGGAAGACGATGCCGGGGAAGAGGCTCCGTGTACGATGACGACGGTGGACCGGCTCTAGTGCGGCGTACAAGGTCGTCGATGAGGCAGATGCGCTGCGGTGGACGAGTGCGCCGATGTAAAGGGGAGGAGCAAGAAGGCTGTGGTGCCGTGGAGAAGTCTATTTTGCGGTGGGGATAGAAAATGGGGAGTATTCAGGTGTACTACTCTGGGTGCCGGGGTGGGGTTGGCTGGGTAGGGTGAACCTGAAGTTACGAAAACAGCCCCCTACCAAGCGTCGTCCGTAGGCCTGTTCCGAAGGCTATGATGGTAACTTCCCACTTCTCGAAGCAGGGTCGCGGGAGATTTTCCCGCCGACCTCAAAATTTTGTGACACTGGACTCCCCGTGTGGCGTGTTGAGTGATTCGGCTAAGCAACTAGCGAGTAGTAGTAGTAAACTCTGCATATTAGGTTTGACCAAAGTCAAACTTCCTAAAGTTTGACCAAGTTTATACAAAAATATAAACATTTACCATAACAAATATGTATGATGTGAAAGTACATTCAATAATGAATCTAATGGTATTTATTTGTTATTGTATATGTTAATATTTTTTGTTATAAGCTTTCTGAGAGTTTACAAAACTTGACTTTGACCAATGCGAATACGCGGACTTAAATAAAAACGGAGGGAGTACACATTTGTTTCTTAGTTTGTAGTGAACTAATCATTTGTTGAAATTGTGAAATAAATATATTAGGCTATTGACTTCGAATGTAATGGTCTATACAATTCAACAGTTACAATCATTGTCGAATCCCAAGATGTATACAAGATCTATAGTACTTCACAACATGCTCAAACTCACATAATCCCAGTCAAATGAGAATCTAAATGCATTTCATAGTTACTACTTTGTAGGATGCAACAAAAACAACCAAAACTCTACATCAGCCATTATAGAAGCAACATTTTGACATATCCCAATGTGTGAATGAAACGTGCAGAGAGAGCTTTTGAAGATGGAGCAGATAGGGCGGGAAAGATTGTATGTATGTGGACGAAGAGTAGGAGACAAACCTAACGAGACAGAGAGAGAGAGAGAGAGAGAGAGAGAGAGAGAGAGAGAGAGGAAGAAGTTAGGTCTGTGAGCAAGATGGAGACATGTAATATACATGAGATGCATGTGCATCCGGATTCTGTATACGTGGAAGGAGAAGAGACAACATGTTTGATGAGAGAGCTGGAAAAACATGGACGAGAGGGGAAGGATCTCATGGGTTGAGGGATTGACAATTTTGTGCGGGGAGAGAGGGATTGGTAATTTGTGCAAGAGAGAGAGAGAGGGTGGGGGGAGGAGTCAGTCAGCCGTCGTCACATCACCCTGCTTCCAAATGACCCCGCATTCTCTAGCGCGGTGTGGTCCCGTCTTCGATCTGCTTGATGCCCTCTTTGAAGATTGAGGTGTTGTGCATGTTGGGGGTGCAAAGAAGCACAAGCGAGAGTGGTCGCCGTATAACCTTGGATGGGGATGAATTGTGTGCTCGGGGGAGTGTGTGTGTGTGTTGTGCTGCGTGTGTGTGTGTGCGCGCGCGCGCGCGCGTGTGTGTGTCAGATATTGAGCAAAAACAAACCTAAGGAGAGAAATGGGTATTCATGAAGAGATTGTGCGGGCCTTGACGAGGGCAGGGGCCGAGTGAGGGTGTCAAAATGTGCGCGTTGATGCATGTGTTGCATGCGATCGTGCGAAGGACGGACGAGTCGAGAGAGATGGTTGTTGTGTTATGGATGCTCCTCTCTCTCTCTGTCTCTCTCTCTCTCTCACACACACACACACACACATAAGTAAACTAGAAGACCGTTCTCTCATGTATACACAACGTATCGGCATCTGTCTATGTCTCACTCATGCATGATCATTTGCACATTCACACCTCTCTATGTCTGTATCACACGCACACCGTCTCCACATTGCCCTTCCGCCAAAACACACATATGGACACATACACACATTCTCTCTCAGTCACACACACAAAATAAGTATTAAAAAAACTAGGGCGCACCTAAAACGTCCAAATCCAAATAAACACAAACTGGAGCTAAATTAAAATATATGGAAATATTGCAGCATCAAGAACTTTCCCAGGAAAAAAAGTTGAGTAATATTTGAGGATTGTTTTCACACACACAAAAAGGTTCGGTGGATGTCCTTCGAGCGCGACACGGTGACGCACCGTTCGATTGACCGCACGGCCGCGGTTCACGCGCTTGCACATGATTCCGTATCGTGGCTGTGGTACTAACTTCAAAAATAATAATAATAAAAGCACTGCCTAACTCTAATGTTTACGTGTACTAGTACGATTTTCTTTTAAGTTTGACCAACCTTATATAAAACTAAAGTAAGCCCCCACACGCGCACTCATCAATATGCCGCCGCCGCCGTTGCGCATGCCGGCGCCCACCTGCTGCGGCCAACAATTTCTCGCCCATCACCGCCGTGTCGCCGCCACCCCTGTGCCATGAAGTCGAAGGCTCGCCCGCTCACGTCGTCTGCAGTCCCTCCTCGCCATGCCGCCGCACTGCCAAGCACGCGAGTAGCTAGTGGAGCCGCGTCTATGCACGCAGCGTACAAAGAGGAGGACGAGTGCGTGCTCCAGCACGCCGACGAGGAGGAACTAGCGTGTCATTGTCGTCTCCGCCCGCGCGGAGGAGGCGCGCATGGTGGCTGTCGCGGCGGAAGCCGGCAGCGCACGCGTCGAGCCCGCAAACCGGGTGCAGACACGGAATCTACCTTCGAGACCTTGAATGCCACGTGGATCCTGCAATCTGAAGGAGCAATTTGGGTCAGTCGACTCATGTGAGCCGTTTGATGCAACATGGATGGATAGAAGGGCTTCTTCCACCTCTTCTGCCGTCTTCTTCCTTCGCTCCGTCGAACTTCTTTCACAAATCGACTGACCCAATTATACTACTAGTACGAACATATTAAGTAGAGTAGGAACACGAAGATACGAGCAGTAGTACCAAATGCAAGAAGAACAATAGTAAGACATAGTACTAGTACTACTGTACGTACTAAAGAGTTCAAATAACGAGAAAGAACATAAACATAGTTCTGCTGGGGCCTTAGCACAACACACCCTTGAAAATAAACTAAGCAACTAGTCCGCTTGACACTGCAGTAGAACCAACATGAGCGACGGCACTGCCACCTACTCGGAGTCCTAGTCCACGTCCTCGACTTCGTCCTCGTCCCTCTTCCTCTTCCTCTTCGCCGACGCTTCTTTGCTTGAACCGGACACTGGGCTCTGCTTCTTCATCCAACCCTTGTAGAGATTTAAACAAAGGTAGGCATCCATTGCTGCGTACAGGATGTGATCTTTGTCTAATGTCTTCGACTCCCATGCATGACGAAACTCGTGATGAGGTTTCTTCAGTTTAGCGTACAAAGGATCAATCATGGCTGCTGCCAGGGTCAGCATTGAAGGTTGAGAGGAGGACACCAGGCTTGCCTTCTGGAGATCGAAGGGCTGGCCTACAACGAGACCTATCCGACGCAGGACATCCTTGTCGTTCCTAAAGCCTACAGTAACGAATTTCACTCTTTTGTCCTTGAGGAAGTTCTTAAAATCCTGGCACTCAACATCGGCATGGCATATGTGGTAGACCAAGCAAACGTTATGTACACAAACCTGGATCATGGCGGGCTTCTTCCTCTCTTCGTCCTTTAGATCCTTCTCTCGTCCCAGGACTGTGGTGTACTCAACATCTAGCCCAGCGACCCACTCATCCGTTGAACTGTTGAACATGCGTAGGAAGCAAGCAAGCCATGCTTTCACCGTCGCGGATCCACGTGTGTAGATGATGATGAACTGATCGCGGTGATGGCTCTAACCTGGTACTTAGCGGTGACCATGGAGATTTGGGAGGCCATGGATTTTGGAGGAGGGTTAGGAGAAGTTGAACTGTTGTACCCCGCAAAAACTGGGAGCAAACTAATGTTAAAGGACGGGACGACGGGGAGCAAACTGTTGTGAGGTAGAATACGGGGACGAGTAGGGCATGCGAATGGCGTGGGGTTGCTGGCTTGCCCGGTGGATAAACGGCTGCAAGCCCCCAAAGAGTTCTCGAGAACTATGCGGAACCCACTAGATGTCATGTCTACTAGACCCATATCATAGGCCTGATGGTATAGCTTCTGCCTGTTCGCACGCCATGCCGGCGCGTGGATGTAACTTCACTTAATTCCCTCAACCGTCGCGCCTCCCACGACCTTCACCTCCCTCGCGTGGTCGCGCCCTTTGAGACTTCGACCAACTATAAATGAGCAATTTTTTTGCCTACTCCGCATGCATGATACTCCCTCTGGTCCTTTTTACTCCCGTCAACCGTTTGCAAAGTGTTTGACCAAATTTATACTTTTTTGAACACCACCTTATATTAATTAACCAGCCACACCAGTACACTCATTCGATACAATATTCACCACACAGGGCGGTACGTTATTTACAAGAATACCATCTAATCTATTGTCAAAGCTATACTTAGCGATTAAGTGTGCCAGCTTATTGGCCGAACGGCTAATCTTTGACAATTGAAGATTGTTGATCAACTTCGAGATGCTCAACGCTTTCATCTTCAGGTCACGCATAGCAGACCTGTCATAGTCCCACGATGCAAGAGACGCTACCACAAAAGCGCAATCAGTCTCTAAAATTACAGGATTATGAAGAGAAATACCTATGTAGAGACTGGCAATGCAAGCCCTAAGCTCCGCTTCCTCCACGCTTTGACATGCATCAATGAAATCCCACGACCAAATTTATACTAAAAATATCAATATCTACAATACTCATTATAATGAGTATAAGAACTACGTTTTATAATGAGTGTAAAAATATTGATTTGACATTGTGAATGTTGATACTCCCTCCATCTTGGTGAGTAAGTCATCTTAGGCTATGCACCGTGACCAAGGAGGAGGGGAAAACGAGAGACACTAATGTTTATTTGCTAATTAAATAGTATTGCATGCAATGAACTAACCACTGCATGTCATGTTTGATAGTCTCAGGTCATTAAAAGCATGCACACCGTCATCTCTTATTGGTTGATATGTCAAGAAACAAGAAATGAGGTAGAAGTTAATGCACCGCGCCTACGTGTTTTGGGATTATTTGGTTTTCGTAAGATGACTTACACACCTAGCTATTAGAGTACCACTACCTCCCTTCTGGTTTAAAGGGCTCGACTCAAAAATTTCACCTACTCTTAGCAAGATAGTAGAGGTGGTGGAATACTTTTTGGGCAAAAGTACTCAACTAATGCTATCGTTCTTCACAAAAAATGTGTTTACCAATGCATGCATGAACACTAGTTACTCTAACCCCCCTCCTTTAATTCTTTGCCACATCAACATGTTTGTTATTCCCGTGTGCATGATACCAGCTAAGATACCACCATTATGGCCATCCTTAATCATTGCATGCAATAATTTAGTGCACCTTGAAATATGAACATGTGTGGGGCGTGTATGTTTTTAGTGACTTGAGACTATACCTAGCCCGGCATGCATGATGACTTATTATGCACCGTTCCCCATACCTGCAGGAAGCCCGTTCTTCTCCAAATCTTTTCCTCTCCATGTGTGGAAACAATATGCATGCCAAACTCTCCTTCTCCCTCCGGCGGTCCCACCACTCCACCCCGTGTGAAAAAATCTGCATGCATGACTCTCCTCCCCCCACGCTCATCTAATCTGTTGTGACCAACAATATTTCCACCCCTTCGCTCCCCCATAATTTACTCCAACAATTATGCCCACATAGCTTTTACTTAACTTTAGGTGAATTAGGTCACTGACATATGGGCCCAGCAGGGGACTGGCCCACGTGTCAGTGATGCAACTGGACCTGCAGTTAAGTCAGTGCAGCTCAGTCCATATCTTATGTAGGTGTGCCATTGCTCGCTATAAATACTGCGCCTCCCACGACATCACTATCTCCTCCCCCTCACGTTCACGTTCATCGCTATCTCCTCCCCTCCCTCTCACGTCGACCACCATGGCATCACCCCTCCCAAGCCCTAGAAGCCCCTCGCTGCACCGCGCGGACGGTCACGCATCGCTGTTCCGTTCCTCGCTGCCACTAGTCGAGGAGGACGCGTCGGTGTTCCGCTCCTTGCCACTATGCGATGCATCACCGTTCCGTTCCTCTCCACCACTAGTCGAGGAGGACGCGTCGGCGTCCCGCTCCTCACCGCGACGCGACACATCGCCGTTCCATTCCTCGCCGCCACTAGTCGAGGAGGACGCGTTGGCTTCCGCTCCTCACCACGACGCGTCGAGGTGGACGCGTCAGCATTCCAAATTCGCCAGCACGCGCGTCGGAGGACGCGTCGGCTCCCCGCTACGAGGAGAACGCCGTGCCGCCCGCCGAGCCCCCCCCAGCCTTAAGGAGCTTTGGAAAGAAATGGATGTCGCCTTGTGGGAGGCTTTGCCTCCAGCAGAGCGCGCCAAAATAGAGGCATAGAAGAAGGCCGAGGAAGAGAAGCGCACCGCGCAACAAGCTGCCTGGGAGGCCTATGTCGCGTCTGAGAGAGTCAGGCAATTGGCTCTTTGGCAGAAGGCTCGTGCGAGGGCCATGAGGGTGGTGTAGGACGCCCGTGCCGACACCCTGAGTGCAGTCGGGCCCAAGAGCCTCATCTATGCTTGACGGTACGTGGACCGGGTGCACGCTTCCAGCTAGGAGGAGTACCTATTGGCCCCAGATCACCACACCGGTGAGATCGCGCTCGCCCGCCGGCAAGCCGCCAATCAGCACCTCGTGAGTTGCAAGGCTGAGGAAGAGGCATTGTGTCGGCGCGCTGGGAAACGACCACGCACCAGGGCACTCGTGGCGCACCGCAAGCGCTCCTGTGAGCGCCGTGGCTTTTAGGAGGAGTATAATTTTTGTTTCGTAAGGCAATCTCATTAGTTTTGGGATGCAAATGATAAATCCCGAACATTCAGGAATTTTTAGCATCCTTAATTAAGTATGTAAAAGGTAAAGTTTGGAAACATTGTGTATTATTACGCATTTTGCAAGTACGTGCATATAGCACAAACTTTACTATATACTATCAGACTACACGTCTCTCTCGATATATGCTTGCAGACTGTGCTACTCCCTCTGTCCAGGTCAATAAGTCATCTTTGGTTGTGCACGGTGACCAAGAAGGAAGGAAGACTTGTACACCTAGACGGAGGGAGTACTACTATTACTTATGTATGAGCAAATGCACGTTTTAACATTACGATGTGGTTTTTGTAAAAGTAGAAAAACAACACAGTCAAGCTTGTGAAATGATTCAATGCAAAACAAATGCAAAAATGCTCGTTTGATTGTTTACTTTTAGCTTCCTTCTCTGTGGTTATTTCTCTGTCGTACTTTGTACGGAGTATCCCACTGGTTGGAAAGGCATGCAAATTCCCAAACCGCTTCCTACACCCTGTATCGAATTTTTTGCCTAACAAGTTGTGCCGTGCAATTGGAATTCCAACTTGAGTACTACTACTAGTAGGAGTACCAGGGGCCAGTTCTTTTAGGCTTCTAGATTAGTAATCCCATAACTACTACCTCCGTCCTGGTTTATTGGTCCCCATTGTAATCTATGTCAAATTTTGATCATAAATTTAACTAATGAAATGTTAGTGCATGTCACATGTGCTACTCCATCCGTCTAGGTGAGTAAGTCATCTTAGGCTGTGCACCGTGACCAAGGAGGAGGAGAAAACGAGAAACGTTAATGTTTATTTGCTAATTAATAGTATTGCATGCAATGAACTAACCACCGTATGTCGTGTTTGATATCTCAAGTCATTAAAAGCATGCACACTCTTTATCTCTTATTGGTTGATATGTCAAGAAACAAGAAACAAGGTAGAAGTTAATGCACCGTGCCTAAGTGTTTTGGGATTATTTGGTTTTCGTAAGATGACTTACACACCTAGATGCACCGTGCCTAAGTGTTTTGAGTAACATTTTATCAGTTAAATCTTTGGTCAAAATTTAGCACAAATTACAATGGTGAGGAATAAACCAGGACGGAGTAGTAGTTTAGAAGCCCAAATAAATGAGTGAGGCGCCTTATTGTTAGTCTCCACTGTGACTAGTCTTGTGGGAAAAGCTGGGGAAGCTGCCAAAAGAACTGGCCCTAGGAGTAGTAGCTAGGGATCGAGTGTGGGAGATGAACCAGAGAAAGTAAATGCAGAGAGATGAAATGCAAAAAAGACGGAGGGATGTGATGGTTGGTTGTCCGTTTATTTTACCAGGCCACTTATTACTGAGAGTGGTTGGGTTTTGTGATATGACGGCTTTACTGCCGCGCCACGAGCGGGATGAGAGGTGAGACTCCCGTGCAGCACCGCCCTCTACACTTGTACTACATCGGTCGTGGTTTATTAGTCCCCCACTGAATTTGACTGAAGATTTAACTGACAAAATGTTAGTGCATGTCAACAAAAACTATATCGTTGGATTCGTATTTGAACATAGTTTTGAATGATATAATTTTAGGTGACATGCATCAGTATTTATCGCACTATATATAATGTTAGTTTAATTTTTGGTCGTACTAATCTATAGTAGTAAGGTGCCCGTGCGTTGCACCAAAGAGTGAAATGCATTGATCGGGGAGTTGTTTATTTAGACAAAGGATGTGGGGGTTATCTCATGTGTAACGGGTATCGATAGGTTTCTTCGGATACTATCTCATCTCTAGAGCTCACAAACATCCGGGTGAAATAGATAAAAAGGTATCTTTTGCAAACAAAAGCGTTCAACTGTTCAACCTGCATCCAAAACTTATGAAGAAATAACACTTATTGTGCTTTGCAAGAAATGATCTTTAAGAATTAGTTTTTGAGTATCGATTGTTATACATGTTGGCTACAGATGACATGGCACTTTCTTATAGTCAACAGTTGGCTATACTATTAAGTAATATTAACCATGCCCTTATACACCTAGACGGAGGGATTAAATCAGGATGACTTGCAAGGGGGTAGAGGAGATGTAAGAAATGGTTCATCGTAAGTCTTTCACCAGTACTGTAGTAAAAATTCATACATGGAAGATTCTAGACTAAACCATAAACGGATACACTTTTATTCATGCGCGATACTTCGATAGAGCAAGATCCTGCATGGAAGTCTGCACATGCTTAGACATCGGATTACATTGAGCGAAGACTAATGATCAACATTTAACTTGATAATGCGTAATTATTTTAGAAGAACAGGGAGGCTCCTCCCCGGTTCCATTATCAAATGAAACCGAAAGTGTCTTACATCAGCTCACTGAGAGGAGTAGTTCAAAGGAAGGACCGTGGGGAAAGCCACTCAAGTTTAACGACAAGCTTACAGAATCAAAAGCGGCAAAGACACAGGCCATAAGCGCCCACACACACACTACATGTTTTCTAAGTGCACTTGATAATGCGTATGTCCAGGTGAACCTCCTTGGAGTCCCCGTGCACCGCGTCGGTGGGTAAAGGATGCCGTGGGTTTTCCAAGTCCACATTGGTGGGATAGTCCCACCTCCCCAGAGTCCAAGTCCGTCCGATGAGGCCGGTGTCGCCGCCCACGCGACCCGGAGGGGTAGTAACATTGACCACACACCCGTACATCTGCCTCGTGTCAGTGTCAGCGTCAGCGGTGACGCCCCTGACGCACATTACAGAGACGGGGCGGCGGCCTGCGCGGGCCTTGATGGTGCCCACGATCAACAGGAAGACGCTGCTGTCCTCCTCCGAGACTAGCAGGCAACGGTGATCCTCCAGCAACTCCGGCATGGTGAACCGATAGCACGTGTCGTACTTGATGTTCTCCGCCAAGGGCCAGCAGTGACTGCTGCACGCATCCGTGAGGTGATGCACCATGTCCGCCGACGAGCCACAAAACGGCATCGGGCACTCATAGTAGTGGACGAAGGGCTCCTTGGAGGCATCGACCAGGCCGTCCATGAAACGGGAGTGGCTATAGGGGACGTTGCGCCAGTTGAATATATGAGCAAGTTACTACGAGATTTAATCCGAATAAGCACAAAATAAATCATGACGGCTATAACAGAGATGAAACGAATCATGTGGACTAGCATAGTAGTAGGATACAGAGTAGAAACATGAATTCTACCATGATTTCGAACAGGAAGGACATAAACACATACGGTGCAATGGGAGAGCGCCGTTGGCATTGAGGTTTTCGCCCATGTCGTTGAGGAAGAGGTTGTCGAGGTCGGGGAAGAAGTCATTGTCGGTGAAGTCGTGGCTGCCAACAGTCGCGAGAGTGCGCTCCCCAGATTTCAACAGCGCCCGCCGAATGGAGCGCAGGAGGGAATGGCTGTAGGGGACGTTGCAGCCGCCGAATGGAGTGCATGAGTAGCACACGAAGCAGTAGATGGTGTCCTTACTAGTACTCCCTAGTCTCTATCTATCTATATCTATATATATCTACTCTTATAGAAACCAAGTTGGTGATGATGGTATGCCTGCCATCTTGTAATATAGACCGTCCGATCTATATCTGACGGATAGAAAGCCAACTATGACAATTTTACAAAAGATACCCGCAGCTCTCTCCACATTTACAGATAAGGCCTTGACTCATTCATCCTTATTCCCACAACCTCGTGCTCCTCCCTATGTCTCTATCTCTACTACTCTTCTTTGTTTTTTATAACAAATCAAATAGTGCTACGCTGTCCGCTGCACGCCCGGCTGAACATGCCTCCTCGCCTCCATCATCACCAACTGGGTCTTTTATAGGAGTAGGAGTAGAGAAAAAACCGAGTTGGTGATGATGGTGTGCTGTGCAATGCACGGGCATCTTGTTATTTTTTTTGCATATAAGTCCAAACACACGTAGACACGGTCTTTGAGCACGGTTCATAGTCATTCCACGCTCGGGCATTGAAGTTTGTAACTATTTTAGAATAGAATATACTACTCCTCTGGTGCTAGTAGTAGAGCAGAGTCCTACTCTACTACTCTACTCTAGCAAGCTAGGGCATACTACTGTAGTAGGTACTGTAGGGAGTACCAGTACTGTGATCACTCAAGAAAGTTGTCTGGCATCGATATGACCCTACGCTGCTGGTATGTGTGTCGTAAGTCAAGCGGCCTGTTGTAGTCATCATCACCTGTCCACTTCCCGCAACACATATTCGCTTCTCCATCTTTGTCCTCACATAATCTCATCCAAGCTTCCATCCCCGCTAAGGCGCCTCCCCCCTTGTCCGAAACCAAGCACTAACAATGGCAGAACCGAGCAGCATCCGCCGAAAGAGTGGCCGGAATTCGCTCCCCATAGAGGTAATTAAGCTCATTGTTTCGCATGTGGACAACCTCAGTACCATGCCGCTCGCCGCGTGCTCGTCGGGGCTGTACCGTTTACTCAAAGCCCTCAGGTCGGAGCTTTTTAAGCCAGCTCCTTGCTTGCTGATGCCGCCTGATCTTCAGAAACGGCATGTCACGCAGCATAACGCTCGTAGGGTGGCGAGCATCAACCCCCTTCACTGCGATCCGATCCCCGTCAGCCTCAGCTACATTAACGGTATGTACTGGGTCGGCATGAACACGTCTTGGATGGTGTTCGTCGACGGTCGCGGCAGCTGGATGCTCGTGGAGGTCTACACCCGGCGATTGATCCCCCTTCCTTCGATTAACACTCCACTGCTTTGGCACTGTGGCCCAGAATACTCGGAATCTTACAGTAGCCAACAAGATACCAAGTTTGATTTGCTCAAGGTTGTAATCTTCCAAGTGCCCACAAGATCTGCGAATTATAAAGACTTTAGGCTAATTGCGTTCTTCAACCGTGGTCTCGCCTATCTGACAGGTCACTGCGGTAAGTGGATAAATTTGCACGTCCATCGCAGGATCATACACCTCCATGGTTCTCTGATGCCATTGAACACAAGGGCTTCATTTACGCTGTCGACTCCTTCTATGGCTGGACGTATTGCTGGCCTACTCCAGTCATCGCTACAAATGGTTGTTATAGCAGTATGTTACTTTCCTATGATATCATGATGGCTTGCTTATATTACTATCAACATTTATTGAAAAAATGTTCATGCTCATAACATGTTGTTCTTAAGATTGACTCAATCAAGAGCCCTTTTTTATTTGACTCCAACTTGATATGATGTTGTAGGCCGCCTGGTGTCCCTACCCTTCCTAATCCCAGAACCTTTCAAAGAAAAGCGGCATGGCAGTTGCAGGTGGTTCCTGGCTCGATCAGACGACGGCGAAAGATTGATGATTGTTCGCATGTACCGGACGTGTTGTTTCGCGGAATACAATCACAGTCACTGCAAGGTCTTTGAGCAGGATCCCAGCTTCTCTGGGCCTTCAGGAATTTTTGACTGGAGGCTGGTAAGTAGCCTTGGTACACGCTCTCTGTTTGTCGGACTGAATTATCCGATTAACTAGGAGATAACCGACGGCAAGGATCATGATGGCAGCGCGGTTTCGTTCATTAGGCAAAACTCTGTGTACACAGTGTACCATGCGTCTCTGCATGCACCATACCCTGATATGTGCCGCCACGCTCTGCAGCCCAAAGTAGGAGAGAGGGTCGCAAGTATCAGACTTCGACTTGCTGGCTGGAGTTTCCCCCGTCAGGCACCCATCTGGTTCAAGCCGTCAGCCAATCTCCACAGCTTAATAAATAGTAACGTCTAATTGAGCCAGTTAGTTAGATGTGTACACTTGGTTTAGTAGGATCTTTATTTAGTTTGATGCATACACTTGTTATTTTTTGGTAGCCCTTTTGTAATGATGGCTGATGTTTGGTTTGGAAGAGAGAGCTGCGTCTTCACTCTTCTGGCCTGCTTACTACTTTTGTTGCACCCCCAGCCCTGGTTGCTACTGCTGCTGTTTTCAATGTACAAACAGTAGTATATTTTGTCTGTTGGTTGAATAAATGTGTTGTTAGAACGACAAACACAATGTTTTGAAAGTCGTTGCACGGTTCGATCCTTTAGTGCCCCGTACCGTACGTAACTCATACTATTTTTCGTACGGAACACATTTTCCACTTGTTGATAACATGCAGCCCACTGATGAAGGCCCAATAGAGAAGCCCATAATTAACTGGAAGGGTGGCTCTCACATGAATCCGGCCCAGGTACATGCTCATGGTACCCTAAACATAAATAAGTAAATAAATAAATAAATAAATAAATAAAGCTAAATGCTCATGCATCAGTTCTTTCGGAAAATAGGTAGCCCAATATTTCTTTTTGAAGAATACCCAAGCTAGGCCTATTTGTTTTCTCCGAATTACTGGGCTGCAAATCTTTCAAGACGAGGAGGGATGCATTCCGTCCTGGCCAAAGAGTATGGTGAATGTCTATTAAAAGTAATACCAAAAAGGGTTGAAAATTCCAAAAAAATTATAGCAAATGGGATATTTGTTTTTTTGTTTTTGTTCTTCACTGATATCTTATACGTATTTCATTGGATTTAACATGACATAGTACTAATTTATTTTTAAATTTGTTTTAGTATGGCTATTAATTTTTGGATTAAGAATATTTCGTTCCCCAGCAAAAATTTGCGAATTTTCATAATTTCCCACATATTTAGTTAATTTTTTGACCCTGGTACTGACCAGAAAATGGCCGGCAATTCTAAAAATGGAAAACGGGCTACAATAAATTCCATGTGAATTAGAAAATGAGTAAAAATTATAAAAATGATAGCAAATGGGCCGTACACGCCACAGATTTTGAGGCTGACTTGTTTACGCAAGGCTTTGTCAGTGAACACACGATTCTAGCAGCAGTGACTGTTGGATGTCCATCCAACGACCGACGTGCTACTTCAATCTCTGATCTTCCTGCTCCAGCTGCCTAAACTAGCGCCGGCGGGACTGCCTGCTCCCTCCTCTTGTGGCCCGCTGTGATGCCGCGCAGGCTTCCCCGGCCCACCCTACTCCCTCTGCTAGCCTGGCTACACGCAATCAACTGCCTCCTTATTACGCGAAAAAATGATTCCTCCCACTGACATCTGGGGTGCACCGGTTGAGAGGCTGACCTGTGGGCCTACTACGTTGACGCGTACGCAGGGCTTGTCAACTTAGTCAACAAACGATTCTAGCAGCAGTAACCGTTGGATTTGAATCGAACGGTCCTGCTGCTTCTTCAATCGCTGCTCTTCTTGCACCAGCCGCCCAAACCAGCGCCGGGAAGACCGCCTGCTCCTGCCTCCAGTGGCCGGCTGTGCTGCCGTTCAGGCCTCATCGCCCCCTACTACTCCCACCGCTAACCAGGCCCTACGGCGACGACAGCCTCACACCGCAGCTGAACCAGTGAACCCTCGTACTCCTCTCCGCGTGGGCATCCACTGCCGCGTCTTCTCCGGCTCCGCATCGTCCCCTTCCTAGGCCTCGCCGTCGTCACCGCCTTGGTTCTCTCGGCGCGGCATGGTCAATGTGGTCAACGACATTCCATCGGAAGAGTACTGTACGTGGAGAGGCTGACAGCTGAGTCCATGGCCACATCCCAGTTTTTTTGTGATTTGCCAAGTAAGTTGCTTTGTCAGGCCTGTTGGGCTGTAAATCTTTCAAGACGAGGAGAGCTTTCATTCGGCTAGCCGAGAAAATGGCCCATCAGTAATGAGAAATGGGTTGTACATTTTTAAAACACATCAAACCAGCAATTAGTTTCAAATATTTTTTTTCATTTCGAGATTTTAAATTACATTAATTTTTATGCGTGGAGAATTTGTTGTATTTTATATTGATATACATTTATTTTTAAAATCAGTTTGAATGTGAGTCGAAATTTCGGGATTAAACACAGTTCAAACCGCACCGAAATATGCAAAATTTCGTATAATTTTTTAACTGTGGCCACAATATGGGCTGTAATGCTAACAAAAAGAATATGGGCTCCAAAAAAACCTTAAGAATTAGCAAATGGGCTGTAAATTATTAAAAATAATGGCAGATGGGCTGTATGCTGTTTTCCACAGATTTGAGGCTTTCCTAAAAAAAGGTTGACACACAAGCAGTGACTGTTGGATGGCCATCCAACGGCCGTCGTGCTTCTTCAATCTCTGCTCTTCCTGCTCCAGCCACTCAAACAAGCGCCGGCGGGACTGCCTGCTCCCTCCTTCCCGCGGCCGGCTCTGATAGCTCGGACCCACCAGCTATATCTTTGCACGCAAGGAAGTACCTCCTTATTACGCACAAAAAAATGAATACTCCCCCTGTTAGCTGGGACCCAGTATAGTGGCAGGCTGACTTGTGGGCCTACTAAGTTGACGGGGACGGAGGGATTTGTCAACTTAGTCAATATGCACGATTCTAGCTCTAGTGACCGTACGATGTCCATCCAACGGCCGTAGTGCTTCTTTAACCTCTGGTCTTCTTGCTCCAGCCGCCCAAACCAGCGCCGATCGTGCCTCGTGCTCCTGCCTCCCGTGGCCGACTGCGATGCGGCGGAGGCCTCACCGCTTCCCACCGCTGGCCAGGACATCCCTCTACTCACCCACACCCCCTGTTATTCTGCGGTGATGGCAGCCTCACACCGCAGCGAACCAGTGAACCCTTGTACTCCTCTACGCGTGGGCATCCACTACCGCGTCTTCCCCGGCTCCGCGTCGTCCCCTTCCTAGGCCTCGCCGTCGTCCACCGCCCTGGTGCTCTCGGCGCGGCATGGTCAACGTGTTTAAGGAACGACTTCCATCAGACATGGACTGTACGTGGAGAGGCTGACAGCTGGGTCCAGGGCTGCAACAAGTAAGTGCCTCCTTATTACGCGCAAAATAATTATTCCTCCACCTGACAGCGGGGACCCACCGGACGGGCCACCATATTTCGCGAAAAAAATGTTTCCCCCCTGACTGCTGGGACCCACCAGCTACACCTTCGCACGCAAGGAAGTGCTTTCGGGCAAAAAACAAAACAATTCGCCCCCCTGACTGCTGGGACCCACCAACTACATCTTCGCACGCAAGGAAGTGCGTCCGGGCAAAAAAACGATTCGCCCTCCTGACTACTGGGACCCACCAGCTACATCTTCGCATGTAAGGAAGTGCGTCCGGGCAAAAAAAAACAAAACGATTCGCCGCCTGACTGCTGGGACCCACCAGCTACATCTTCGCAGGCAAGGAAGTGCCTGACAGTCGGGACCCACCTGGTCGAAGCGTACGTAGCGTTGTCATTCTGGTCGCGAACGTGTACGTACATACTGGTCGATGTAGAGGCGCGCACGTGTCGTAGTAGAGGCGCACACGTGTCATAGTAGAGGCGCACACGTAGCATGTACACGTACGTACAGCGGCGAGGGTGCAAGAAAGAAAATACGGCCACGTACGTACATACGGGCAGGGTCTCGAACGCCTACTCGCGCATACATACATGGCTGGGTCGGAACGGAGAAACAGTGTCGTCGTCGTGTTCAGGGGGAGCCAACCGGTTGGGTCGGAACGGAATGCATGGTCATGTTCATCGGGAGGGCTTGGACGGAACATGCGATGGAAACGAGGCCTGGCGTACCGCACAACGGAGGAAACGACCTCCTACATTCAGAACAGGGTCCTGTTGATCGAGAGGGGTGTGGCGTACCGCAAAACGGAGGAAACGGACCTCCTACGGTCGAAACGGGGGTCCTGTTGATCGGGAGGGGTGTGGCGTACCGCAAAACGGACGAAACGGACCTCCTACGGTCGAAACGGGGGTCCTGTTGATCGGGACGGGTGTGGCGTACCGCAAAACGGATGAAACGGACCTCCTATGGTCGAAACGGGGGTCCTATTCATCGGGAGGGGTGTGGCGTACCGCAAAACGGATGAAACGAACCTCCTACGGTCGAAACGGGGGTCCTGTTCATCAGGAGGGGTGTGGCGTACCGCAAAACGAGACTCCACGGGATACTGTTCATCTCCACCGTTGACCTCCTCCAACCTCCACGGGCTACCGTCGACCTCCTCCAGCCTCCACGGGCTCCTGTTCATCCAGTCTCCACCACGCGCTACTCCACCGGCTACTGTTCAACCACCCCTCCACGGACACCCTCCACCGTCTACTGTTCATCCAGCCCTCCACACCACGGGGTCCTGTTCAACCACCCCTCCACGGCCACCCCTCCACCTTCTACTGTTCATCCAGCCCTCCACACCATGGGGTCCTGTTCATCCAGAGGCAATGCCACCGCTCACTGTTCATCCAACCCCCCCTGCAACGCTCACTGTTCATCCAATCGATCGGCTTCAGTTAGTAGCAGTAGCGAAGGGATCGCTCGATCGGGTTCAGTTAACAGCCATCGATCGATCGCTCGTGTTCAGTAACGCGTAGCCTACAGTGCAATCGCTCGGGTTCAGTTAGAGCCCAATGCCTCGCTCGGGTTCAGTTAGAGCCAACGCCTCGCACACACGCGCGCACGTGTATGAGAGAAACGTGCATCTCGCTCGGCCCCCGACCTCCCACCATAACCGCGAACTGCCCGAAATTTTCCTCGCCCTCGCTTCTACCATGGTTTTTTCCGTCATGGACGGCCCAAAGAATGTCATGCAGCTGCATCTCCGGTCCGCCCAGGACGAAAAGCCCATTTTTTGTCATGATTTTTTTTCATAGAAGTAGGAACCCACCACATCTATGATGATATCGAGTTTTGTCACAATTATCGTCATAGAAGTGTCATATGTATGACATATTTTTTTTTCGTTCGGCCCAAAATGTCATGGATATGTATTTTTGTAGTGTTTGGATGCACCGGCGAAGTTTGCACCAACTCTCGAGGTGAGAAAGGGCAATGCACGGTACCGAAGAGGCTAGCAATGATGGAAAGGTAAAAGTGCGTATAATCCATGGACTCACATTAGTCATAAAGAACTCATATACTTATTGCAAAAGTTTATTAGCCCTCGAGCAAAGTACTACTACGCATGCCCCTAGGGGGATAGATTGGTAGGAAAATACCATCACTCGTCCCCGACCGCCACTCATAAGGAAGACAATCAAAGAAACACCCCATGCTTCAAATTTGTCACATAACGGTTACGATACGTGCATGCTATGGGACTTGCAAACCTCAACACAAGTGTCTCTACAATCCACAACCACCCATTAGCATGGCTCTAATATCACCATCTTTATATCACAAAACTATTGCAAGGAATCAAACATATCATATTCAGTGATCTACAAGTTTATGTAGGATTTTATGACTAACCATGTGAATGACCAATTCCTGTCATCTCTCTAAATAGATTTAAGTGAAGCAAGAGAGTTTAATTCTTTCTACAAAATATATGCCCATGCTCTAACAAATATAAGTGAAGCAAAATAGCATTCTACAAATGGCGGTTTTCTATGTAAAGAGAAACCGGCAATCCAAACTTCAAATGATATAAGTGAAGCACATGAAGCATTCTATAAAGCCATACTCAAAAGATTTAAGTGAAGTGCAATGAGAATTCTATAAATCAACCAAGTACTATCTCATAACAGCATGGTGCATAAAAGAAAAGTGAAAACTAAATGCAAAAGACGCTCCAAGACTTGCACATAATGCATGAACGAAACGAATACGAAAACATACTGATACTTGTTGAAGAAAGAGGGGATGCCTTCTGGGGCATCCCCAAGCTTAGATGCTTGAGTCTCCTTGAATATTTACTTGGGGTGCCTCGGGCATCCCCAAGCTTGATCTCTTGCCTCTCTTGCTTTTCCTCATATCGAGACCTCCTCGATTAGACACTTCATCCACACAAAACTTCAACCGAAAACTCGGTAAGATCCGTTAGTATAATAAAGCAAATCACCACTCTAAGTACTGTTGCAAACCAATTCATATTTTGCTTTTGCATTTTGTCTACTGTAATATAACTTTTTCATGGCTTAATCCACTAATATAAATTGATAGATTCATCAAAACAAGCAAACAATGCATCAAAAACAGAATCTGTCAAAAACAGAACAGTCTGTAGCAATCTGAACATCCACCATACTTCTGGTACCCCAAAAATTCTACTAAAATTAGGAACAATAAACTAGTTTTATAGAAAGACAGTTCAAAAGGAATCAGAACCATTTCACGTTCCAGTTAAAAATGTAAAATCGCGCACTACAGCCAAAGTTTCTGTCCTGCACCGTACAAACCAACAAGCACTGTAAACATCCTAAAGGCAAACCTTGGCACATTATTTTTATAATACAATGGAATTATAAAAGGGGGTAATTATTTTTGTTGAAAAGTTTCTGTAATCAAGATTCACAAAGTTTCTATGAGCATGAACAAAGTTCAAGGCTAGCTCCCACTTCAACAATGCTTGTCTTTCTCACTTTCACTTTCCTTCTTGAAAAGTTTTTAGGTTCCCCTCTTTATTTTTTTGTTTTTAAACTATATGAAAGCACTGAACACAAATAAATGACTCTCTAAAACTTCCGGGTTGTCTCCCTGGCAGCGCTTTCTTTAAAGCCATTAAGCTAGGCATTTAGTGCTCAAGTAATGAATCCACCCGGATCCCAAGGTATATCAAAGCCAATTTTAATTAACAATGATTTGTAATTTAGTAGTGAGCACAAAGCAACATATATCAAGCAATGACGAAGTCTAACTCTCTTACTATGCATCGGCATGTCATAAAAGAACAATTCATGCACACCAAGTAAAGGTCAATGCATAGTATAAGCAGTTTCTTGCAATTCTATCATGTTGGAAACATAGAGAGGCGGAGATGTAGTTCCTCTCTCATAATAATTGCAAGTAGGAGCAGCAAGCACATGCATATTATATCTATCAAAATCATCATGTACAATAGTAAAAGGCAACCCATCGATATAATCCTTAATAAGCACAAACTTCTCCGATATAGTGTAGTTTGGAGAATTCAAAAAGATAATAGGATTATCATGCGTGGGTGCAATAGCAACAATTTCATGTTTAACATAAGGAACTATAGCAAGTTCATCTCCATAAGCATAATTCATATTGGCATCTTGGCCACAAGCATAGCAAGCATCCTTCGGTAAGCACGAAGGGGAATTAAACAATGTATGAGTTGAAGAGATACTCTCATTAGAAGGTGGGCACGGGTGATCAATCCGCTCTTCCTCCTTTTGTTCTTCGCTCTCCTCATCATCTTTTTCATCCAATGAGCTCACAGTTTCATCAATTTCTTCTTCCATAGCTTCCTGCAAAATATTAGTCTCTTCTTGGACAGCGGAGACTTTCTTAATAAATGCATTAATATTGTAATTGTATTCATAATTTTCATAGCAATATATAAGTATAACAAGATTTTCAGGCCTATAAACACCATCATCATCAAAAGCTTCATACTTTTCAAACAAAGATTCAATTTCATAAGCAGCCTTAAAAGCAACAAATTCTTCTATTTGTTCAACATCATATTAATCATATATACCATTAGCATAAGGAGCTAAGGTTTCATTATCATTAAATTTGCATGAAAAGGGAAGGTGTGGAGCCTTCATCCTAGAGCAACAAGTAATATCATATCTCAAGCATAGATCCCGAGCATACCAAGGCAACATAATAATTTGATCCCATAATAGTTTTCTTTTTTGTGTAAAGCGATAATCCCTAAAGTATTCACGTTGATCCAACGTGTCTCCCATTATAAAGTTGAATGGGGTTTTCTCAGGATTATCAAAGTAGTACATAATATCTCTCACATAATGAGAATCGAGGGTTTTAGGAGTTACCCCATCTCCATGAGTAGCAAGTACACCTAACTTTTTTGGTATTTCGTGTGCCATATCCATAACTAAAGATAGAGAACAACTTAGAACAGGAAATAAAAATTACTTAGTGATAAAGCAAACAAGCACACACGAGAATATTCACCCCACGCTATGACTCCCCGGCAACGGCGCCAAAAAAAGGTCTTCATAACCCGCAAGTATACGGGATAGTTGTAGCCTCTTTCGATAAGTAAGAGTGTCAAACCCAACGAGGAGCTAAAGGTAGAACAAATACTCTCTCAAGTCCTATCGTCCACTGATACGACTCTACGCATGCTTGACGTTCGCTTTACCTAGAACAAGTATGAAACTAGAAGTACTTTGTAGGTGTGATAGGATGGGTTTGCAAGATAATAAAGAGCACGTAAACATAAACTAGGGGTTGTTTAGATAAAGATGCATTAAAGTAAATAAAGCGAGTGTGGAAAAGTGGTGGTAGGAGTTGTGAAATTGTCCCTAAGCAATTGACTACTTTACTAGACCGGTAATCACTATTGCAATTCTATTTGAGGGAGAGGCATAAGCTAACATACTTTCTCTACTTGGATCATATGCACTTATGATTGGAACTCTAGCAAGCATCCACAAATACTAAAGATTCATTAAGGTAAAACCCAACCATAGCATTAAAGTATCAAGTCCCCTTTATCCCATACGCAAACAACCTACTTACTCGGGTCTATGCTTCTGTCACTCACGCCACCACCATAAGCAAATCATAAACATATTGCAAACCCTACAGCAGGAATCCCTCATGCTTGCGCGACACGGAGGGCACAATAGGACAAGACTAATAATAAAACATGCAACTCAAACCAATCATAGCAATTCATCAATCACCGATAGGACAACGAAAATCTACTCAGACATCATAGGATGGCAACACATCATTGGATAATAATATGAAGCAGAAAGCACCATGTTCAAGTAGAGGGTACAGCAGGTTGCGGGAGAGTGGACCGCTGAATATAGATGGGGGAAGGTTATGGAGATGTTGGTGAAGATGACGGTGGTGTTGGTGAAGATCACGGTGATGATGATGGCCCCCAGCGGAGTTCCGGCGCCACCGGAAGCAAGGGGGAGAGAGCCCCCCTTCTTCTTCTTCTTCCTTGACTTCCTCCCTAGATGGGAGAAGGGTTTCCCCTCTGGTCCTTGGCTCCCATGGCTTGGGAGGGGCGAGATCCCCTCCTAGATTGGATCTATCTCTCTGTTTCTGCGTTCTCAGATCCTTCCCCTTCACCGTTTTTTTATATCTGGAGATCCGTAACTCCGATTGGGGTGAATCTTTCGCCCAGATTTTTCTTGTAAAATTAGCTTTCTTGCGGTAAAAGAAGAGCATCAACCGCCTTATGGGGGGCCCAGGAGAGTCCAGGGCGCGCCTGCCTCCCAGGGGCGCGCCCCCTATTTCCTGGCCCCCTCGGGCACCGTCTCATGTTGATTTTACTTCCCAAAAATCACAAATATTCCAAAATAATTCTCCGTCCGTTTTTATCCCGTTTGGACTCCGTTTGATATTGGGTTTCTGCGAAACAAAAAACATGCAACAGACAGGAACTGGCACTGGGTACTGGATCAATATGTTAGTCCCAAAAAATAGTATAAGAAGTTGCCAAAAGTATATAAAAGTTGAATAATATTGGCATGGAACAATCAAAAATTATAGATACGACGAAGACGTATCATGGCTACCTAGAAGCCGGCGCCGCCGCCGACATCTCCATGGTGGCTCTTCCCCAGTGTGAGGCTCCCTCGGCGGCGGCGGCCATACCAGCCGGAGCTGCTGCTGCTGCTTCGGCTCTCGCTCGCCCATGCTACTGCTCTGCTCTTCCACTCACTCGTGCTGCTGCTCTACTCTTGCTCTCGCTTGCACTGCTGATGTTGGTACATGGGCTACTGCAGCTACACGAGTTGCTGCTCTGTCTCTAGTTCACGCTGTTGCTCTGGGTGCTATCTGCTAGTGTGTTCCTTGTCGGCCGTCTACTGATTTAGATCATCGTTTCTCTAAACTACAAAAATAACACTTCCATGATGATACATGTTCATTGCTACTTCTTGAGCTTGTGTTGGTTTTTCCCTTGAAGAGGAAAGGGTGATGCAGCAAAGTAGAGATAAGTATTTCCCTCAGTTTGAGAACCAATGTATCAATCCAGTAGGAGATAACGCGCAAATCACTGAATACCTGCACAAAATATGAAACAAACTTGCACCCAACATGATAAAGGGGTTGTCAATCCCTTCACGGTTACTTGCAAAAGTGAGATCTGATAGAGAGAGATAAACGATAAAGTAAATATTTTTGGTATTTTTAGTTTATAGATCGAAAAGTAAAAGATTGCAAGAATAGTAGACCGGAAACTAAAATTGTAGATCAGAAACTTATATGATGGAAGATAGACCTGGTGCCATAGGTTTCACTAGAGGATTCTCTCAAGATAGAAAATAATACGATGGGTGAACAAATTACTGCCGAGCAATTGATAGAAAAGCGCAAAATTATGATGACATCTAAGGCAATGATCATGAATATAGGCATCACGTCCTTGTCAAGTAGACCGAAACGATTCTGCATCTACTACTATTACTCCACACATTGACCGCTATCCAGCATGCATCTAGAGTATTAAGTTCGTAAAGAACGGAGTAACGCATTAAGTAAGATGACATGATGTAGAGGAATTAACTCAAGCAATATGATGAAACCCCCATCTTTTTATCCTCGATGGCAACAATACAATACGTGCCTTGCTGCCCCTACTTTCACTTGGAATGGACACTCCAAGATTGAACCAAAAGCTAAGCACTTCTCCCATTGCAAGAAAAACCAATCTAGTTGGCCAAACCAAACGGATAGTTCGAAGAGAATTACAAATATATCAAATCATGCATATAAGAATTCAGAGAAGATTCAAATAATATTCATAGATAAGCTGATCATAAATCCACAATTCATTGGATCTCAGCAAACACACTGCAAAAAAGTATTATATCGAATAGATCTCCAAGAACATCGAGGAGAACATGGTATTGAGAATCAAAGAGAGAGAAGAAGCCATCTAGTTACTAGCTATGGACCCGTAGGTCTGTGGCAAACTACTCAGGCTTCATCGGAGGGGCAATGGTGTTGATGTAGAAGTCCTCCATGATCGAATCCCCCTCTGGCAGGATGCTGGAAAAAGCCCCTAGATGGGATCTCATGGGTAAAGAAGGTTGCGACGGTGGAAAAGTGTTTTCGTGGATGCCTCTGTTGGTTTGGGGATATATGGAATATATAGGCGAAAGAATTAGGTTAGGAGGTGCACGAGGGGCCCACAAGGGTGGGGGGCGGGCCCTACCCCCCTGGGCGCACCCTTCGTCATTGTGGCCGCCTCGTGGCTCCTACGACTTCATCTCCAAGTCTCCTGGTTGTCTTCTGGTCCAAGAAAAATCATCGTGAAGGTTTTATTTCATTTGGACTCCGTTTGGTATTCCTTTTCTGCGAAACTCAAAAACAGGGGAAAAACAGGAACTGGCACTGGGCTCTAGGTTAATAGGTTAGTCCCAAAAATAATATAAAATAACATAATAATGCATATGAAACATCCAAAACAGATAATATAATTGCATGGAACAATCAAAACTAATAGATACATTGGAGATGTATCAAGCACCCCCAAGTTTAATTCCTGCTCGTCCTCGAGTAGGTAAATGATAAAAACAGAATTTTTGATGTGGAATGCTACCTAACATATTTATCCATGTAATTTCCTTTATTGTGGCATGACTGTTCAGATCCATAAGATTCCAAACAAAAGTTTAATATTGACATAAAAACGATAATACTTCAAGCATACTAATAAAGCAATTATGTCTTCTCAAAATAACATGGCCAAAGAAAGCTATCCCTACAAAATCATATAGTCTGACTATGCTCCATCTTCATCACACAAAATATTTAAATCATGCATAACCCCGATGACAAGCCAAGCAATTGTTCCATACTTTTGATGTTCTCAAACTTTTTCAACTTTCACGCAATACATGAGCGTGAGCCATGGATATAGCACTATAGGTGGAATAGAATATGGTGGTTGTGGAGAAGACAAAAAGAGGGAGATATTCTCACATAAACTAGGCGTATCAACAGGCTATGGAGATGCCCATCAAAATATATCAATGTGAGTGAGTATGGATTGCTTGCAATGGATGCACTAGAGCTATAAGTTTATGAAAGCTCAAAAAGAAACTAAGTGGGTGTGCATCCAACTCGTTGCTCATGAAGACCTAGGGAAAATTGAGGAAGCCCATCATTTGAATATACAAGCCAAGTTCTATAATGAAATTCCCACTAGTATATGAAAGTAATATCATAGGAGACTCCCTATCATGAAGATCATGGTGCTACTTTGAAGCACAAGTATGGAAAAAGGATAGTAACATTGCCCCTTCTCTCTTTTTCTCTCATTTTTTATTTGGACCTTTCTCGTTTTTTGGCCTATTTTTTTCGTTCGGAGTCTCATCCCAACTTGTGGGGGAATCATAGTCTCCATCATCCTTTCCTCACTGGTACAATGCTCTAATAATGAAGATCATCACACTTTTATTTACTTACAACTCGATACTTAGAACAAAATATGACTATATGAATGCCTCTGGCGGTGTACCGGGATGTGCAATGAATCAAGAGTGACATATATGAAAGAATTATGAAAGGTGGCTTTGCCAAAAATACGATGTCAACTACATGATCATGCAAAGCAATATGACAATGATGAAGCATGTCATAATAAATGGAACGATGGAAAGTTGCATGGCAATATATCTCAGAATGTCTATGGAAATGCCATGATAGGTAGGTATGGTGGCAGTTTGAGGAAGGTATATGGTGGGTGTATGGTATCGGCGAGAGTTGCGCGGCACAAGAGAGGCTAGCAATGGTGGAAGGGTGAGAGTGCGTATAATCCATGGACTCAACATTAGTCATAAATAACTCAGATACTTTTTGCAAAATCTATTAGTTATCGAAACGAAGTACAACACGCATGCTCCTAGGGGGATATATTGGTAGGAAAAGACCATCGCTCGTCCCCGACCACCACTCATAAGGAAGACAATCAAAAAATAAATCATGCTCCGACTTCATCACATATCGGTTCACCATACGTGCATCCTACGAGAATCACAAAATTTAACACAAGTATCTCTCAAATCCACAACTACTCACTAGCATGACTCTAATATCACCATCTTCATATCTCAAAACAACCATAAAGAATCAAACTTCTCATAGTATTCAATGCACTTTATATGAAAGTTTTTGTTATATCCCTCTTGGATGCCTATCATATTAGGACTAAATTTATAACCAAAGAAAATTACTATGCTGTTTAGAGACTCTCAAAATAATATAAGTGAAGCATGAGAGTTCATCAATTTCTACAAAACGAAACCACCGCCGTGCTCTTAAAAAGATATAAGTGAAGCACTAAAGCAATATTGCCTAGCTTAGAAGATATAAGTGAAGCACATAGAGTATTCTAATAAATCACAATTCATGCGTGTCCCTCTCAAAAGGTGTGTACAACAAGGATAATTGTGGCAAACTAAAAAGCAAAGACTCAAATCATACAAGACACTCCAAGCAAAACACATATCATGTGCTGAATAAAAATATAGCCTCAAGTAAAGTTACCGATAGACGAAGACGAAAGAGGGGATGCCTTCTGGGGCATCCCAAGCTTAGTGTAGGGACCAGACCTCAAATAGTCTGATCTCTGTGCATCAGTGTCATCCCTGGATCGGTAATGCTGACACGCACAATACTTGAGGATTTATAACAGAGTAGCAATCACACACTTATTACACCGAATGTCTCAAAAAAGAACTTATTACAATAATATGGCTTAAGGCATAACAACGAAAGGCCTGGAAGATAAAGTGAGTCCATCAACTCCAACGGCATCACTGAGTGAAAGACAACGACCTATGGCACCTTACTCGTCGTTTGAAAAGTCTACAACATGAAACATTGCAGCCCGAAACGGGTCAGCACATGGAATATGCTGGCAATGTAACACATAGAGTAATGAATAGAATAAATGCTATCACTACATGCATGTTTGGCTGGTGGAAAGCTCTATGGTTAGAGTTTTTCATAAAGTCAATTTTTCCCTACAACAAAGGAATAACTTTTATTTAACTATCATGGTGGTTGTTAAACATCGAGAGAGTTCCTCCAACTCAATCCCAATTAAGCATCATCATTAAACCCAATCAAATTATATTAAGAGTGATGAGATCAACATGATAATCCAAGAACTAGATACTCAAAACATCCATAACCGGGGACATGGCTAACCATGATTAGTTTGTACACTCTACAGAGGTTTCCGCACTTTTCCCCACAAGACTCGAATACATCCATGGTCGGAGAATCGAGACACGGTCTTTTTGAAACAATAACTCCTTACTCTGGGTGGACAGTTACACCTACTTTCCCCTACATCTGCTAGCCCACCACTGAAACAGGTCTTGCAACTTACTCAACTATGCTAGAGCCCATAATAGCTTGTGGCTGCACACAGAAGTTTCTAGCATGAATAATCTTATGATCCCTTTGAGTCTGGGTGGCGGACCATAGGATGATCACACGGGTACTCCGGGATATCCTAGGACAACACTGGATTCTCCAGGTGCCCTGACAACCACTGGGTACTCCAGGGTGCCTTCAAGCAATCCACCCAGATGTGTATTAAAGTAGCCACCTTAAGTTAACCATGAAGTAATAACTCTCACATTTGTCATGAATCACTCAAACCAAACCACGTCTACGAGCATAGCATAGCAATATAAGCAACGTAGAAGTAACTCCCAAGGGTTTGATAATAAACAGGTAAATAGGTACTACCTCATGTACTTCCCAAAACCCACAAGTCAATCAGATCCTAACCATGCAATTGTTTGAGGATTGATCTAATGCAATAAAACTGGGTAGTAAAGAGGTATGATCAAAGTGTTACTTGCCTTGCTGATGAACCGTGTAACCTAGAGACTCGTAGTAACACGCTTCACACTCCGGGTACTCTATCGCAAACGAACAAGCATACAATAAGCACTCAACTAGAAGCATGAGTAAAACTCAAATAAGAGATCTAACTAGAAAGTTCAACTTAAGAACTCCGGTTTGCAAAAAGAATCAAATCAAATGAAGCAATGAAACTCAAACTGCGAAAGGAACAAGATCTGTTTACTAATCTGGACTTAAGGCAAATTTTACAGTAGCAAAATCTTGTTCAAGTTGGTTAAACAGAAAGAGGGCTTCGAGACGAAGATCTAGGCGCTGGAATCGCCTGATTCCGATAAACGAGCGAAAAGACAAACTAAAACGAAAATCAGGGCAGAAATCGAGATCGAAAATAATCGCAGAAAATCCCTGGAAAAAGAAAACTGACGAACATGCTAATGAATGAACGTTCGCTCTGCCGCTAACGGGTGAAAACCGTTCATTAAAACGAACGTACGAACAGGAGTTCACTAAATAACTAAACGGGGAAAAAACTGATCAAAAAAAATAACCGTGTGTTTCTAAAAAAACTAAAACTCACATTTGCTGAACTTGGCATATAACTGATGTTCTCTGAGCTTCCCAAGTACCAAACGCAAATGCTCCTTATGCTCCTCTTCATTCTTCGAGTAGACTAGTATGTCATTAATGAACACCACGACGAACTTATCCAGAAACTCCATAAACACCTTGTTCATCATGTTCATAAAATATGCAGGCACGTTAGTCAGACCAAATGACATAACGGTATACTCATATAGCCCGTACCTTGTGGTAAAAGCTGTCTTAGGTATATCCTGCTCTAGAATCTTCAGCTGGTGGTATCCTGATCGCAGATTGATCTTGGAAAATACTTTAGCTCCTTGCAACTAGTCAAACAAATCATTGATCATCGGCACTGGGTACTTGTTCTTGATTGTCACTTCATTCAACCCTCAATAATCAACAACCATCCTCATCGATCCATCCTTCTTCTCCACTAGAAGCACTGGTGATCCCCAAGGTGACGAACTTGGGCGAATATAGCCTTTATCCAGTAACTCCTTAATTTGCTTCTTAATTTCCTCCAAATCCTTTGCGGGCATCCTGTACGGTCTCTTAGATATTGGCCCTGTGCCTGGCAAAAGATCAATCAAAAACTCAATGTCTCTATCTGGTGGCATGCCTGGAAACTCTTCTGGAAATACATCAGGGAAATCCTTCACCACTGGTACTTCCTCCTGTACAACTCCTGATAAGGAATTCACTTCAGTCCTCTTCGGCACATGCCGAGATACATACTTAATCCTTCTTCCTTCTGGGGTGGTGAGCATTATCGACTTACTGGCGCAATCGATGTTCCCTCCATACATCGACAGCCAATCCATACCCAAAATCACATCCAAACCTTGCAACTCCAGAATTATCAGGTCTGAGGGGAAAACATGCCTACCTATGGTCAATGGCATCTGAAAACGTCCTTGGCTTGCCATATGTTCCGCTCCTGGTGAGCTCACTAACACGGGTGTTCTAAGAACTTTGGTGGACAACATATACTTATCCACAAATCCCCTTGATATGTATGAATATGATGCACCAGTATCGAAAAGAACGATTACAGTAAATGACTTAACCAAAAACTTACCTATTACTGCATCTGGCCGGGCTTTAACCTCCTCCACGTTAACGTGGTTCACTTGTCCTCTATTGAAAGGGTTGGGCTTCTTCCCAGAGCTTTCATTGCCATTTCTAGTCTTTGCTTCAGAACACTCTGTGGCGTAATGTCCATTCTTCTCGCACTTGAAACAAGTAATGTGACTTAGATCCTTCTTGGTGGGCGTTGCTGGGTTGGAACGGTTTTTGCCGTTGCTTCCTCCATTGCCATTCCCATTCTTGGGGCCATTATGGTTGTGTGAACTTCCTCTATTGTGATTGTGACCTCCATGGTTATGGTGAAGGGGTCCTCCCGAGTTCGGGGTAAAACGGGGTCTCTGCTAAGCTCAAGAATTGTACTTCCCTTGTCCATACTTCCTCTTGTGGTTGTCAATCAGCTGCTGCTTCCCTTCAATCATGAGAGCTCTATCTACCAACTCCTGGTAGTTGTTGAAGGTTGCCACCATCAACTACATGCTCAGCTCATCATTCAGTCCTTCCAGAAACTTCTCCTGCTTAGGTGCATCCATAGCAACGTCATCTAGGGCATAACGTGCTAACTTACTGAAATCATCCACATACTGGCCCATTGTGCATCCTCCTTGGCGCAAGTTGTGAAACTCGCGCTTCTTCATGGCCATAGCTCCTGCTGAAACATGGGCAGTACGAAAAGCCTGCTGAAACTGGTCCCATGTGATAGTGTCGATGGGGTAAGTGGCTGTGAAATTCTCCCACCATGATGCCGCGAGTCCATCAAGCTGATGTGCAGCAAAACACACTCTCTCCGCATCTGTGCATCCTGCAGTGGTCAACTCCCTTCCAATCTTGCAGAGCCAATCATCTGCAACTATCGACTCGGTGCTACTGGAGAACACCGACGGATTCAGCCTTCGAAAATGGGCTAAGTGATCAACAGGTGGAGGTGGTGGTGGGTTGTTGTTGTTGTTGTTCCCCTTATTCTAGTTTTGGGCTAGTATCTGCATCAATGCATTCTGCTGCTGGATCAATTGAGTGAGCTCCGGTGGGAAAGCAAATCCATTGTTGCGTCTCGGAGGCATCTGATGGGTTTAGAAAAGATGAGAAAACAGAATAGAATGAGATCTAGAGGGAAAACACTACCCATGTGCACATGAGACAAACACAAACATATCACTTCAATCAATTCAAACAAGGGCATACATCGATGTAACTATCGTTACAAAAGTGCTTGGACTATACTATATACATGGGGGAATTCTACTACTGATATGGTGGTCGACTAGAAGAATTGATCGGTGAAAGACTCCATAATATCTGCTCCAGCCTCATCAACAATGTCATCATCGCTATCGTCGGGGTCTGAGTCGGTGTCGTCAATGATGATGTAGTTCTCCGGGCAAGTGGAATCATCGTCTTCTCCTCCTGGCGCGGGGTCTCCCATGAATACTCCTAGCTTCCTTGTCAAATCATCATTCTTCTCCATGATTATCGTTATTTCCTCCTCATATCCATCACGTGTAGACCTGAGTTCTTCCTCCAGCTCTGTGATCTTGGTCATTGCCTTCTTCAGATCTATCATGCCTGCGCACATCTAGTTCTCCTGGCGACGAATGTGCTGGTTTAACTCCTGGATGAAACCTGCAATGGACCTATCCTTCCTGGTGCTGATCATCTCCCATTGCTCATCTCGGCGCCCACAAATCTGGTAGATAGTATCCTTGAGATCCTTGTGGTAAACTTCTCCAATGCATCCCATGGTGATGTGGGCTGGCATGCTCTTTCCTAAACTCCAGGTTGGTGAATCAAAGGAAAACTCTGTGGGCTCAGTGACTGGCATGAACGTCCTTCCTGGAACTTGAACTCGAATCATCCAACGCTCCTCTACTGGTGAAGGGGCGATGTAGGTCCTGGTGAAGCTTGGTATTCCGATGTTCAGGTAACTAGTGACTTCCTTCAAGTGTCGTCCAAAAGGAGTGTCTTCATCCGGTTGAGTGAACTTGTTCCTTGCATCCACTATCCTAAAGAGTAGAAAAGGGAGAGGAGTCAGAAATGAGAAGAGAGTAGTGATCTAGGACTATAGCTTAGTGGTCGTGTCCTACAGTCAGTGTGTGCTCTGATACCATCTTGTAGCGACCAGACCTCAAACAGTCTAATCTCTGTGCATCAGTGTCATCCCTGTATCGGTAATGCTGACACGCATAGTATTTGAGGATTTATAACAGAGTAGCAATCACACACTTATTACACCGAATGTCTCAATAGAGAACTTATTACAATAATATGGCTTAAGGCCATCTAAAATTGATAACAGCGGAAGGCCTGGAAGATAAAGTGAGTCCATCAACTCCAACAGCATCACTGGGTGAAAGACAACGACCTATGGCACCTTACTCGTCGTCTGAAAAGTCTGCAACATGAAATGTTGCAGCCCGAAACGGACCAACACATGGAATATGCTGGCAATGTAACACATAGAGTAATGAACAGAATAAATGCTATCACTACATGCATATTTGGCTGGTGGAATGCTCTATGGTTACAGTTTTGCATAAAGCCAATTTTTCCCTACAACAAAGGAATAAATTTTATATAACTATCATGGTGGTTGTTAAACATTGAGAAAGTTCCTCCAACTCAATCCCAATTAAGCATCATCATTAAACCCAATCAAATTATATTAAGACTGATGAGATCAACATGATAATCCAAGAACTAGATACTCAAAACGTCCATAACCGGGGACACGGCTAACCATGATTAGTTTGTACACTCTGCAGAGGTTTGCGCACTTTTCCCCACAAGACTCGAATACATCCATGGTCGAAGAATCAAGACACGGTCTTTTTGAAACAATTAGTCTTTACTCTGGGTGGACAGTTACACCTACTTTCCCCTACATCTGCTAGCCCACCACTGAAAGAGGTCTTGCAACTTACTCAACTATGCTAGAGTCCATAATAGCTTATGGCTGCACACGGAAGTTTCTAGCATGAATAATCTTATGATCCCTTTGAGCCTGGGTGGCGGACCGTAGGATGATCACATGGGTACTTCGGGATATCCTAGGACAACACTGGATTCTCCAGGTGCCCTGACAACCACTGGGTACTCCAGGGTGCCTTCAAGCAATCCACCCAGATGTGTATTAAAGTAGCCACCTTAAGTTAACCATGAAGTAATAACTCTCACAACTGTCATGAATCACTCGAACCAAACCACGTCTACGAGCATAGCATAGCAATATAAGCAACGTAGAAGTAACTCCCAAGGGTTTGATAATAAACAGGTAAATAGGTACTACCTCATCTACTTCCCAAAATTCACAAGTTAATCAGATCCTAACCATGCAATTGTTTGAGGATTGATCTAATGCAATAAAACTGGGTAGTAAAGAGGTATGATCAAAGTGTTACTTGCCTTGCTGATGATCCATGTAACCTAGAGACTCGTAGTAACACGCTTCGCACTCTGGGTACTCTATCGCAAACAAACAAGCATACAATAAGCACTCAACTAGAAGCACGAGTAAAACTCATATAAGAGATGTAACCAGAAAGTTCAACTTAAGAACTCCGGTTTGCAAAAAGAATCAAATCAAACGAAGCAACGAAACTCAAACTGTGAAAGAAACAAGATCCGTTTACTAATCTGGAATTAAGGCAAATTTTACAGTAGCAAAATCTTGCTCAAGTTGGTTAAACAGAAAGAGGGCTTCGCGATGAAGATCTAGGCGCTTGAATCGCCTGATTTTGATAAACGAGCGAAAAGATAAACTAAAACGAAAATCAGGGCAGAAATCGCGTTCGAAAATAATCGCGGAAAATCCCTAGAAAAAGAAAACTGACGAACATGCTAACAAACGAACGTTCGCTGTCTGCGGCTAACGGGTGAAAACCGTTCGTTAAAACGAACGTACGGACGGGCGTACACTAAATAACTAAACCAGGAAAAAAATAAAAACCGATCTAAAAAAATAACCTCGTGTTTCTAAAAAAACCAGTTAACCGGCAAAAACCGGCGGCGGATCGGGCGGCTACCTCGGGACAGGGTTGGCGGGCGGCGGGACGGCGGCGCCACGGTGATGTCTGGCGGCGGCGACGGGTGGCGGTGGGGCTCCGGGGAACGGCGGCATTGCGGGCGGAAGGCGGCGGCTCCGGTGATGGCCGGCGGCGGCGACGGGTGGCGGCGGGGCT
>NC_041385.1:221571445-221598440 GCF_002162155.2 Triticum dicoccoides
ACTTGCGACGGCGGTGGCGTCTCGCGGCGACGGCGGCGGGTGTCTGGCGGCGGCGCTAGGGTTTTGGGGGGGGGGATGGGCTACGGTTGGGGCCTCCCGGCTCTTAAAGGCCGGCCAGGCGCAATGTCCGGGTCGGACACGGCCCGTTAAGTCGGTTGGCGTTTCTTTAAATAATTCCACGTGCAGAAAAACAGAGAAAAGAAGTACTAAACGGACTCCAAAAATCCTGAAATAAATTTTCCCCGTCCTCTAAAAATATAGAAGACAAAGAGAACATTTATGTGGGCCTCTAATGCAATTTTGAAAAACGCATTTTTTCCTAATTCAAGTAAAATAGCAATAAAACACCAAATAAAATTCTTATTTGATTTTAGTAATTAACCTCCAATATTTCTTGATTTTGGGGAAGTCATTTTATCCCCTCTCTTTTATTTTCATAAAAGAAATATTTGAAGAGAAAATAATTAAAATCAAACGATCCTCTTTTCAAAATTTGAGAAAATCTCAATTATGAAAATAACGAAATCCCCAACTCTCTCCGTGGGTCCTTGAATTGCGTAGAATTTCTAGGATCAAGCCAAAATGCAAAAAAATATGATATGCAATGATGATCTAATGTATAACAATCCAAATTGAAAATTTGGGATATTACACTTAGGCTCTTGGTTGTCCTTGAATATTACCTTGGGGTGCCTTGGGCATCCCCAAGCTTAGGCTGTTGCCACTCCTTATTCCATAGTCCATCAAATCCTTACCCAAAACTTGAAAACTTCACAACACAAAACTCAACAAAAATCTCATAAGCTCCGTTAATATAAGAAAATAAATCACCACTTTATGGTACTGTTGCAAACTCATTATTTATTTATATTGGTGCAATATCTACTGTATTCCCACTTTTCCACGGTTCATACCCCCCGATACTACCCATAGATTCATCAAAATAAGCAAACAACACATAGAAAATAGAATCTGTCAAAAACAGAACAGTCTGTAGCAATCTGTAACTCTCGAATACTTCTGTAACTCCAAAAATTCTAAAAAACTTAGGAAGACCTAGGCAATTTGTGTACCAATCCAAAGCAAAAATAATGAGATCCAAAGCACGTTTCAATAAAATCTAGAAAATTATTTACTGGGCGCAAAAGTTTATGTTTTTTAGCAGGATCAAAACGAACACTAATTAAAACACAAAACCACATCTAACCATAGGCTAGACAAATTATTCAAAGCAAAACAGGAACAAAAAGCAAAGAACAAAAATAAAATTGGGTTGTCTCCCAACAAGCGCTATTGTTTAACGCCCTTAGCTAGGCATAAAACACGAAAGATCTAGGTATTGTCATCTTTGGTATGCAATCCATAAGTAGCTCTCATAATAGATTCATAAGGCAATTTAATTTTCTTTCTAGGAATGTGTTCCATGCCCTCCTTAAAGGAAATTGAAATCTAATGTTTCCTTCTTTCATATCAATAATTGCACCAATCATTCTAAGGAAAGGTCTACCAAGAATAATAGGACATGTAGGATTGCAATCTATATCAAGAACAATGAAATCTACGATCACATAATTCCTATTTGCAAAAATAAGAACATCATTAATCCTTCCCATAGGTTTCTTAATAGTGGAATATGCAAGAAGCAAATTTATAGAACAATCATCAAATTCACAGAAACCTAACACATCACATAAAGTTTTTGGAATTGTGGAAACGCTAGCACCCAAATCACACAACGCATGGCACTCATAATCTCTAATTTTTAATCTTAATAGTAGGTTCCCACTCATCATAAAGTTTTCTAGGGATAGAAACTTCCAATTCAAGCTTTTATTCAAAAGATTGGATCATAGCATCAACGATATGTTTAGTAAAAGCTTTGTTTTGATTATAAGCATGAGGGGAATTCAACATGGATTGCAACAAGGAAATACAATCTATTAAAGAACAATTATAATAATTAATTCCTTTAAATCCATAAAGTGTGGGTTCATTGCTACTTAAAGTCTTGACCTCTCCAATCCCAGTTTTATCAATTTTTGCATCAAGATCTAAAAACTCTGAATCATTGGGACGCCTTTTAACTAAAGTTGACTCATCTCCGGTCCCATATTTATCAAGATTTATATTAGAAAACAAAGATTCAATAGGAGTTACATCAATCACTTTAAGATCTTCATCATTATTCAATGCTTCCGGTTTAGCGGCCATCTTATTTACTAAGATAGCTTGTTTATTAGAAATTTGGCCTACTAAATTTTCAAGATGATGAAACAGAGATTTCAGACCATAAAATTTCTTAGACATATCATTGATCTCTTTATTCATGTACTCCATAAAACTTTTCTGCTCCTTAAGCTCGTTTTAAAGAAACTATCATGCTCAAATTTTAAAGACATGAAGCTTCCAACATTATTTTCAATTTCTTTCAACCTCCTAAAGTGAGGATCAACATTCTTTGGTTGAGCCATAGAGGCAAGAAGGCACACCAACACACGAGCACACAAAAAGCAAGCGAGAAAGACAAATGAAAGAGGGGCGAAGAAGAGGCAAATCTTTTCGAAAATCATTTTAGAAGTAGGGGAGAGGAAAACGAGAGGCGAATGGCAACTAATGTAATGCAAGAGATGAGATTTTATGATGGGTACTTCGTATGTCTTGACTTGGCGTAGATCTCCCAGCAACGATGCTAGAAATTCTTCTAGCTACTTCTTGAGCTTGCGTTGGTTTTTCCCTTGAAGAGGAAAGGGTGATGCAACAAAGTAGAGATAAGTATTTCCCTCAGTCTGAGAACCAAGGTATCAATCTAGTAGGAGACAACACGCAAATCACTGAATACCTGCACAAACAATCAAACAAACTTGCACCCAATGCGATAAAGGGGTTGTCTATCCCTTCACGGTTACTTGCAAAAGTGAGATCTGATAGAGATAGATAAATGATAAAGTAAATATTTTTGGTATTTTTGGTTTATAGTCGGAAAGTAAAAGATTGCAAAAATAGTAGATCGAAAACTAAAATTGTAGATCGGAAACTTATATGATGGGAAATAGACCCGGGGACCATAGGTTTCACTAGAGGCTTCTCTCAAGATAGAAAATAATACGGTGGGTGAACAAATTACTGCCGACTAATTGATAGAAAAGCGCAAATTTATGATGATATCTAAGGCAATGTATATAGGCATCATGCTCATGTCAAGTTGACCGAAACGATTCTGCATCTACTACTATTACTCCACACATCGACCTCTATCCAGCATGCATCTAGAGTATTAAGTTCATAAAGAACAGAGTAACGCATTAAATAATATGACATGATGTAGAGGAATTAAATCAAGCAATATGATGAAAACCTCATCTTTTTATCCTCGATGGCAACAATACAAAACGTGCCTTGCTGCCCCTACTGTCACTGGGAAAGGACACCGCAAGATTGAACCCAAAGCTAAGCAGTTCTCTCATTGCAAGAAAAACCAATCTAGTTGGCCAAACCAAACCGATAGTTTGAAGATAATTACAAAATCATGAATATAAGAATTCAGAGAAGATTCAAATAATATTCATAGATAAGTTGCCATAAATACACAATTCATCGGATCTCAGCAAACACATCGCAAAAAAGTATTACATCGAATTGATCTCCAAGAACATCGAGGAGAACATGGTATTGAGAATCAAAGAGAGAGATGAAGCAATCTAGCTACTAGCTATGGACTCGTAGGTCTATGGTAAACTACTCACGCTTCATCGGAGGGGCAATGGTGTTGATGTAGAAGCCCTCCATGATCGAATTCCCCTCTGGCAGGACGCCGGAAAAGGCCCCTAAATGGGATCTCACGGGTATAGAAGGTTGCAGCGGTGGAAAAGTAATTTCGTGGGTGCCTCTGTTGGTTTAGGGATATATGGGAATATATAGGCGAAAGAATTAGGCCAGGAGGTGCACGAGGGGCCCACAAGGGTGGCGGGCGCGCCCTATGTCCTTGTGGCCGCCTCGTGGCTCCTCCGACTTCATCTCCGTGTGTCCTGGTTGTCTTCTGGTCCATGAAAAATCATCGCGAAGGTTTTATTCCCTTTGGACTCCGTTTGGTATTCCTATTTTGTGAAACTCAAAAACAGGGAAAAACAAGAACTGGCACTAGGCTCTAGGTTAATAGGTTAGTCCCAAAAATAATACAAAAATAGCATAATAATGCATATAAAACATCCAAAACAGATAATATAATAGCATGGAAAATTTAAAAGTTATAGATATGTTGGAGACGTATCATTCGTTACAGTAGGTCACGTTTTCTATCATGCATGTACATCCATGACAATTTTATGACAGAATCAAGATAGTCATACATGTGATGTCGTAGAAGTGTTCCATGACAATACTCAAATTTTCATCACGGAAGTGTCTACTTCCATGAAGATAAATTGCGTGTCATAGAAGTATTTTCGTTAAGGGTAACCAACACATGGCATCCAGCGTAATGGGTCGCTATTAAGCTATCGAGTCCGGTTTTGGATCCAATAACCCGTTAACAGCAACGACCAATGGCGATTTTCCACATGTAAAATTCTCATTGGCGGAAAGAACCATGTGTCAACTCCGCGTTGGGACAGATGTCATCCAGCGAATGGACGGGACGTGCCTATGATACATTGACATGTGGATCAGCCCAACAGTGGCCCATTCAGGTCAAAAGGCCGGCCCGTTTGACTTGGTCAAAAGGTGGCGGGTGATACGTCTCCAACATATCTACTTTTCCTAACGCTTTTCCTCTTGTTTTGGACTCTAGTTTGCATGATTTGAATGAAACTAACCCGAATAACGCTGTTTTCAGCAGAACTTCCATGGTGTTATTTTTTAGCAGAAATAAAAGTTCTTGGAATGGAACGAAACTTTGCGAGGATTTTTTATATCAATAAAGAGAACTTTTGGAGCCAAGAGATACCAAAGGGGGGCACCTAGGTGGGCACAACCCACCAGGGCGCGCCTGCCCCCTGGCGCGCCCAGGTGGGTGTTGCCCACCTGGTGGCCTCGCTGACCGTGAAACTGACGCTATAAAATCCCATTATTCCAGAAAAAAATCAAGGAGAAAGAATTATCGCGTTTCATGAAATGGAGCCGCCGCCGTCTCCTGTTCTTCATCGGAGTCCAGATCTGGAGTCCATTTGGGGCTCCGGAGAGGGGGATCTTCGATCTTCGTCATCACCAACACAACTCCATCGCCAATTCCATGATCTCCCCACTGGGACTGAGTAATTCCTTTGTAGGCTCGCTGGTCGGTGAGGAGTTGGATGAGATTCATCATGTAATTGAGTTAGTTTTGTTAGGGCTTGATCCCTAGTATCCACTATGTTCTGAGATTGATGTTGCTATGACTTTGCCATGCTTAATGCTTGTCACTTTGGGCCCGAGTGCCATTATTTCAGATCTGAACCATTTATGTTATCACCATTATATCCATGTTCTAGATCCGATCTTGCAAGTTATAGTCACCTACTACGTGTTATGATCCGGCAACCCTGGAGTGACAATAGTCGGGACCACTCCCGGTGATGACCGTAGTTTGAGGAGTTAATGTATTCACCATGTGTTAATGCTTTGTTCCGGTTCTCTATTAAAAAGAGCCTTTAATATCTCTTAGTTCCCAATAGGACCCCGCTGCCATGGGAGGGTAGGACAAAAGATGTCATGCAAGTTCTTTCCATAAGCACGTATGACTATTTATGGAATACATGCCTACATTATATTTATGAACTGGAGCTAGTGCCGTATCTGCCTAGGTTATAACTGTCTCATGATGAATATCATCCAACGAGTCACCGATCCAATGCCTACGAATGTATCATATATTGTTCTTGCTAAGTTACTACTCCTACTGCTATCATTACTGCTACAATATCACTGCTATCACTGTGACCGTTACTATTGCTACTGCTGCTACCAGCAAAACTATCATATTACTATGCTACTAATCACTTTGCTGCAGATAATTAATCTCTAGGTGTGGTTGAATTGACAACTCAGCTGCTAATACCTTCAAATATTCTTTGTCTCTCCTTGTGTTGAATCTATAAATTTGGGTCGAATACTCCACCCTCAAAAACTGTTGCAATCCCCTATACTTGTGGGTTGTCAAGACTTTTTTCTGGCGCCGTTGTCGGGGAGCATAGCTATATTTGTTGAGTCACTTGGGATTATTATCAAATTATCACTATGAAGAATCTGAAGGATGCTAAGACTATGATTTTTCCCTCAAAGACGAGGGGAGGTAAGGAACTGCCATCCAGCTCCACTTTGGATTCACCTTCTGTTATAAGTAAACTTGCAACACCACCACATGCTATCAATTCTGATATGTCGCAAGTTATTGATGATGCTACTTCTGCTATGAATGCCACTCATGATGATGCTAGTAACTTGCTTGATGATGATGTGCCACTAGATGAATTTCTTGATGAACAAATTGCTAGAGTAAGACAACATGATATTGTTGAATCTGATGATGAACTTGAAACTGAAAATCTTGAAACACCTACTAGAACTAGTCCTCCTAGATATGAATTGCCAAAGATACCAGAAGGTTATACTATGAGTGTGGAGGCAACTAGAGATATTCTTGCTTGTAAGGATAGAGATGATCTAGAGAAATTATTATGCAAGTATAAAGAAAAATCTCTGAATTCTAAAATGAAATGTGATCCTATGTTTGCTACTTCACCTATTGTGATTGATGATAAGGGTTATGAATTCTCTGTCGACCCAGAGTTAATCACTTTGGTTGAATCTGATCCTTTCCATGGTTATGAAACTGAAACTGTTATGGCACATCTTACTAAGTTGAATGAAATAGCCACCCTTTTTGCTCATGATGAGAAGATTCGCTACTACTATATTCTCAAGTTATTTCCGTTCTCATTAAAGGGTGATGCTAAAGCTTGGTACAATACTCTTGCTCCTGGTTGTGTGCATAGTCCCGACGATATGATTTACTTTTCTGAAAAATGTTTCCCTGCTCATAAGAAACAAGCTGCCTTGCAGGAAATATTTAACTTTGTGCAAATTGAAGAAGAGAGTCTCCCACAAGCTTGGGGGAGGCTTCTCCAATTGCTTAATGCTTTGCCTAATCATCCTCTTAAGAAAAATGAAATACTTGATATCTTCTATAATGGACTAACCGATGCTTCTAGGGACTTCCTAGATAGTTGTGCTGGTTGTGTTTTCAGGGAATGAACTATTGGGCAAGCTGAAGAATTATAGAATAACATATTGAAAAATTATGATGATTGGACTCCTCCTGAAACACCTACTAAACCCACTCCGAAGAAGAGGGGTATCTTATATCTCAGTCCTGAAGATATGCAAGAGGCAAATAAATTTATGAAGGAAAACGATATTAAGGCCAAGGATGTTAAAAATTACCACCTATCGAAGAAATACATGGGCTTGAAGCACGACCACCACTTAAGGTGGTAGAGGTAAAATCTTTAATGAAATTCAATGATAGTGATGATCCTTATAATAAGCATCCTAGTCAATGCCTTTATGAGTTTGATAATTACATTAGAAAGCAAGATCACTTCAATGCAAATGTTATGAAACAATTGAAATACAACTCTGATATGATAGCTCGCTTAAGTGACTTGTTATTTAGAATCTGAAATGATGTTAGAGGTGTAGGAAAGCATGCCTATATAGTTCAAACTCAATTAGAACATGTTGCTAAATCTCAAAGAGAGTTACTTGATGAAATGAACAATAATATAAGTGACTTTGCTGTTGGAGTAGCAACTAGAGGAGGTAAAATGACTCAGGAACCACTTTATGCTGAGGGACACCCAAAGAGAATTGAAAAAGATTCTCAAAGGAACAACACCGCTACACCTAGTCCTCCTAAAAGGAAGAAGAAGAAGAAAAATGATAAGACTTTGCCTGCCTCTAGTGAACCTGAAAGAGAAAAACCTCCTCATAATGATAATGAAGTTTCTATCTCTGATGCTGAAACTCAGTCTAGTAATGAACACTCACCTTCTGATAATGAAATAGATAATGATGAGGTTCATGAAGACACTCAACCAAATGATAGAGAACCAGATAATGATGTTTTTTTGACCTGAAACTGTAGGGTATTGACCCCACAGTAATTTTATTGATCTCCAAGAAAAGGTTACAAATGTACACAATTTACAAGGTACCAGATAATGATGTTGAGATAGAACCAACTGTTGATCTTGATAACCCACAACCTAAGAATAAGAGATATGATAAAAGAGAGTTTGTTGCTAGAAAACACGGAAAGGAAAGAGAACCATGGGTTGAAAAGCCTATGCCCTTTCCACCTAAGTCAACTAAAAAGAACGATGATGAAAAATTTGAACGCTTTGCTGAAATGATTAGGCCAGTCTTTTTGCGAACTTGTTTGACTGATATCTTAAAAATGCCTCCTTATGCAAAGTATATGAAAGACATCATCACTAATAAGAGAAAAATACCGGAAGCTGAAATCTCCACTATGCTTGCTAACTACACTTTTAAAGATGGAGTACCTAAAAAACTTGGAGATCCGGGAATACCAACTATACCTTGTTCCATTAATAGAAATTATGTGAAAACTGCTTTATGTGATTTCAGAGCTGGTGTTAGTGTTATGCCTTTCTCTTTATAGAAAATACTTGACTTGAATAAAGTCACACCTACTAAAATATCTTTGCAAATGGCTGACAAATCAACTGCCATACCTATCGGTATTTGTGAGGATGTGCCCGTTGTTGTTGCTAATGTTACTATTTTGACTGACTTTGTTATACTTGAGATGCCCGAGGATGAAAACATGTCGATTATCCTTAATAGACCCTTCTTGAATGCTGCAAGGGCTGTTATTGATTGCAATAAAAGCAAGGTCACGTTTCATATCAATGGTAATGAGCATACAATGCACTTTGCAAAGAAGCAATTCCAAGTGAATGGTATTAATGTTATTGAAAAATCTTCGACAATCACTATTGGAAGTCTTCAACTACCTCTACCTACTGTTAAAAACAAATATGAAATGCTTATTGTTGGGGACATTCATATCCCATTGAGGTAACTTAGTGATTTACGAAGGTTCTTCAGTTTCATGCTAATCGAAAGTGGTTGTTAATAAGACTTGATCAGACTTATTAATGGATCATTTTTGAGAGGTATGAAGTTGATGAATTTAGTAAGCACTACCTTCTGTCCCTACCTTTTGTTTTCTGTTTTTATTAGTTAAATAAAATAAATGCCATGCTTTGTCTGTTTTCTGAATTTTCCGTGCAATAAAAAGAGACCCAAAAATAAAAGTTCTCAGAATGTTCTGAAAATCTGATATGATTGTTTCTGAATATTTTCGAATTTCCGATGCAAATAATATCAGAGGGAGGTGCACCAGGTGGGCACAACCCACCTGGGCGTGCCAGGACCCCCAGGCGCGCCCTGGTGGGTGTTGCCCACCTGGTGGGCCCCCTCACTTACTTTTTCTTCCCACATCACTCCATTCACCCAGAAAAAATCACTATCACTCTCTCTCTCTCTCTCTCTCTCTCTCTCTCTCTCTCGCGTTCTTGCTCCCGAAACCACGAATTTCGGTCTCTTTGCTTGAAGCTCCATTTCTGAAACTGTTTCGGGGATTTGTTGCTTGGTATGTGACTCCTCCATGTGTCCAATTAGTTTTTATTTTAGTGGTTTATATTTAGAATAATTAGCTACTCTTGGTGCTGCTATAGATGAGCTTGCATGTTCAATTCTTAGAGTTCTAAGTAGTTTGAATGCTTGCTATGGCCTCTATACATCCCTATGAGTAGTTGCTATCGATTTTGTGAAGTTTTGTTGAGAAAAAATTTGTGGACTAAAAGTTTCAGAGTTTTGTTCATAGGAAAAAGATGAGTTTCTTTAGGAAGTTTGCTTCCAAGAAGAACACCAAGGGGGTTATTGGGCAGTCATCTGACAATGATCTCCATACCCCGAGGTTGGCGGAGCTACGGCCGTGCGAGTGGCCGCACAATGAGTTCATGGAAGAGGTCAGAATCCTCCAAGAGTTCAACCAATATGCTGTTAATGCCGGCCTCACCGACTTCATCACAGTTGAATGTGAACAGTATCATCTCCTCACAAACTCCTTTGTGCAAAACTTTCATTTTCATCCTAGGAATAATCCCCTTGAGATGTCATTTAATTTATATGCTGAACACCGCTAGATCCCACTTACTGAATTTTGTGACATATGCATGCTTCCTTCTGATGGGGGTTTGGCAGAGCCTAGGCCCTCAGAGTTTGATGGTTTTTACCGTACTCTGACAGTGGGGGATGAGAGAGGAGTATCGGGCACCACTGCCGTTAGCTTGCAGTTTCCTGTTGTGCATTATTTTGCTTTATTTATTGCAAAGTGCTTGATAGCGAGAGAGAAGGTGGGTTCACTTAGTACCGCAGACTTTGCTATTTTGCTCGTGCACTTTATGGCAAAAACACTTTTAGCTTGGGAGCTATTGTGGCACGTCGCCTTCACCTTAACAGGTTCGAGGGTAAAATACATGGGGGCATTTACGCTACTCGCTTGGCAACTCACTTCAATGTGCAGATACGCCAGCATGATCACCCCTTGACCAAGGTTTACCTAGACAGAGCAGCTATAAAGGACCATCAGTTTCTTGCTACTGATTACCCTGATATTGACTTGCCTTACAATTTAGTTTTCAGTGAGACAACTCGTGCTGTTATCCCCTTGCTTGCAACTGCTTTGTTTGATTATGTTGCCAGGAATGGATACATGATTATGCCTGAGGACATTGTCGCTTACCAAAACAACCTGGCGGCAGCACACGTGGAGCCTCAGCAGTGGGACCCTATGGTACCTGCTCCCCAGCACTTCAACATTGGACCTCATGGCTTCTATGACCGGTGATTACCAAGTTAGGCCAAAAGACTAAGCTTGGGGGAGTACGTATGCCCACTGACATTACATTCATATCACACATTTCATTCCAGTCGTCGGTGTCCACACTTTTGCATTGTATCATCCATGCTTAAATTACTTTTCTTGCTTTCTTCTTGTGTGTTTGGAAAACTTTGAGAAAATCAAAAAACATGTTTCTTGCTTCTTTTTGATTTTTCTTCCTAGTTTAAATTGTTGTAGTACTAAAAAGAAAACCCAAAAATATTTCCTTGTTCTTCTTTTACTTGTTGGGAGCTTTCCCGTGTAAATAGTTTTTCTCATTTTTGCTTCTCCCTTTTTCGTTTGCTTGCTTTCGAAAAACCAAAAACTCCAAAAAATATTTTAGTGTGTTTCCTTGAATTTCTTTTTCTTTTATCGAGTCATACGGAGGAGAAGACCATGATGAAAATGGTGAGTGGCTCTCATTTGCATTATTGTTGATCTAACAAAGAGCCCATATTACCTTGTCTTCTCCTCTTGAATAAAATGTTTGCAGATTCCAGCTCAGTACACGACACTCTTGCACTATTATTATTTCAAATCGTTCGGTCGTGCAAGTGAAAGGCAATAATGATGATATTAGATGAACTGGCCGTGGCAGAGAGAAACGGGTATGAACTCGACTTGTTCTGTTTTTGTAAATATGTTTAACCTAGTATCCATGATTCATCCTATTATGATCAAACATGTTTGCAATGACAATTAGAGATTATAGTTTCTCATGCCATGCATAAGTAGCTAGGAGTGAATAATGACTTATCTTGGATATCAACATTGCGTTAAAATGATTGTGATGTAGTATGATGATATGGTATCCTCCTCTGAATGTTCGAGTGGCTTGACTTGGCCCATGTTCATGCATGTAGTTGAATCAAAACCAACATAGCCTATATGATATTTATGTTCATGGTGTTCATATCCTACTCATGCTAGTGTCCAATGTTACTTATGCATAATGCATGTTCATAGCCGTTGTTGCTCTCTAGCTAGCCACTTCTCAACCTATTTGCTAGCCTTCACCTATACTAAGTGGGAACAATGCCTGTAAATCAAAAACCTGAAACCCGGGTTATTCCAGATGAGTCCACCTACCTACCTATATGTGCTATTACCCTTCCGTCCTAAGTGAATTTGCATGTGCCACCTCCAAAAACTTCAAAAAAAATATCCTTTTTGTGTGCATGGATCATTCATGGAACGACAGGAGGTAGTCGGTATCTTCCATGCTAAGTCGGTTATTCTCAGGTCGAGTGTTTATTCACTTGCCATCGCACGAGAAAAGGGCGGTAATAGGGATGCCCAGTCCCAAACTGCAAAAATAAAAGCGCTTACAAATAATCAAACAAAACTCCCAATGGAGTCATAACATTTACATTTTTTCTTCGGAACCGCCACTAGCGTGTTTAGCATGGAAGATATTGATAACTGATAGTCGTGAATTAAATGAGAAGGGTGCATGTCTCAAAATTTCATTTACCTTTGTTTTAAAAACTTGAGCACTGGCACCTCTGCAAAATCGCTGCTTCCCTCTGCGAAGGGACTATCTATTTAATTTTATGTTGTGTCATCACCTTCTCAGATAAGCGCCAGAAGCTGAGAGCACTGTTGTCATGCTAATGCATTGTGTGTAGCTAATGTTGGTTGCATCATGACTGGATCTTCTCTACCATGCATTGCAATGTTTAGTCGCTACTTGAACTTTGGGGGTGCTCTGCATTTATGTTTTGCGGTCTTAGAAAGGGCTAGCAAGATACCACTATTGTCATATTATATCATGGTTGTTTTGACAACGTGTTGCTATCTGAGATATCTTATTATTGCTCTCTAGTTGTTTATGTCATTGATATGAGTTAATATATTTTTTAAGAGTTATTGTCGACATGGTTAGTTATAATCTTTCCTGAAAACCTGGGTGCTGTTTAAGCTTATTTGTGAAACAAGAGCAAAAGAGTTCGTAAAAGTTTTTCTTTTTCACTTTCAGTTTATCAACTGAATTGCTTGAGGACAAGCAAAGGTTTAAGCTTGGGGGAGTTGATACGTCTCCAACGTATCTACTTTTCCTAACATTTTCATCTTGTTTTGGACTCTAATTTGCATTATTTGAATGAAACTAACCCCGGACTGAGGCTGTTTTTAGTAGAACTACCATGGTGTTATTTTTGTGCAGAAATAGAAGTTCTCAGAATGGAAGGAAACTTTGCGAGGATTTTTTATATCAATAAAGAGAATTTCTGGAGCCAAGAGATACCAGTGGGGGGCACCTGGGTAAGCACAACCCACCAGGGCACACCTGCCCCCTCTGGCGTGCCCAGGTGGGTGCTCCCCACCTGGTGGCCCCGCTGACCCTGAAGCCAATGCTATAAAGTCCCATTATTCCATAAAAAATCAGGGAGAAAGAATTATTGTGTTTCATGAGACGGAGCCACCGCCGTCTCCTGTTCTTCATCGAGAGGCCAGATCTGGAGTCCATTTGGGGCTCCGGAGAGGGGGATCTTTGATCTTTGTCATCACCAACACACCTCAATCACCAATTCCATGATGCTACCCACTGGGAGTGAGTAATTCCTTTGTAGGCTCGCTGGTCGGTGAGGAGTTGGATGAGATTCATCATGTAATCGAGTTAGTTTTGTTAGGGCTTGATCCCTAGTATCCACTATGTTGTGAGATTGATGTTGCTATGACTTTGCCATGTTTAATACTTGTCACTTTGGGCTCGGGTGCCATGATTTCAGATCTAAACCGTTTATGTTATCACCATTATATCCATGTTCTATATCCGATCTTGCAAGTAATAGTCACCTACTATGTGTTATGATCCGGCAACTGATACGTCTCCAATGTATCTATAATTTTTGATTGTTCCATGCTATTATATTATCTGTTTTGGATGTTTAATGGGCTTTAATATGCTCTCTTATATTATTTTTGGGACTAACCTATTAACCGGAGGCCCAGTGCCAGCTTCTGTTTTTTTGCCTATTTTAGAGTTTTGCAGAAAAGGAATACCAAACTGAGTCCAAACGGAATGAAACCTTTGTGATGATCTTTCTTGGACCGAAAGCAAACCAGAAGACTTGGAGTTGAAGTCCGAGATGCAACGAGGCGTGCACGAGGCAGGATGGTGCGCCTAGGGGGGTAGGCACGCCCCCCACCCTCGTGGTCCCCTCATAGCTCCACCGACCTAGTTCTTTCGCCTATATATACTCTTATACCCTAAAAACATTAGGGGGAGCCACGAAACTACTTTTCCACCACCGCCACCTTCTATACCCATGAGGTCCTATCTTGGGGCCTTTCCGGTGATCTGCCAGAGGGGGAATCGATCACGGAGGGCTTGTACATCAACACCATTACCTCTCCGATGAAGCGTGAGTAGTTTACCACAGGCCTTCGGGTCCATAGTTATTAGCTAGCTGGCTTCTTCTCTCTCTTTGATTCTCAATACAAAGTTCTCCTCGATGTTCTTGGAGATCTATTCGATGTAATACTCTTTTGTAGTGTGTTTGCCGAGATCCGATGAATTGTGGATTTATGAACAAGATTATCTATGGATATTATTTGGTTCTTCTCTGAATTCTTATATGCATGATTTGATATCTTTGCTAGTCTCTTCGAATTATCGGTTTAGTTTGGCCTACTAGATTGATCTTTCTTTCCATGGGAGAAGTGCTTAGCTTTGGGTTCAATCTTGCGGTGTCCTTTCCCAGTGACAGTAGGGGCAGCAAGGCACGTATTGTATTGTTGCCATCGAGGATAAAAAGATGGGGTTTATATCATATTGCTTGAGTTTATCCCTCTACATCATGTCATCTTGCTAATGCTTTACTCCGTTCTTATGAACTTAATACTCTAGATGCATGCTGGATAGCGGTCGATGTGTGGAGTAATAGTAGTAGTTGCAGAATTGTTTTAGTCTACTTGACACGGACGTGATGCCTATGTTCATGATCAATCATTGCCTTAGATGTCTTCATAATTATGCGCTTTTTTATCAATTGCTCGTTAGTAATTTGTTCACCCACCATAATACATGATATCTCGAGAGAAGCCACTAGTGAAACCTATGGCCCCGGGTCTCTTTTCCATTATATTGCATCTCTTTTTCATATTGTTGAATCTCATTTACTATTTTGCAATCTTTACTTTCCAATCTATACAACAAAAATACCAAAAATATTTACTTTATTATCTCTATCACATTCACTTTTGTGAGTGACCATGAAGGGATTGACAACCCCTTTATCGTGAAGGGATTGACCAGGCCGCGCATGCCCGTGCCCTGTTTTGGGCCTGGCCCAACAGCGCTCAGCACCGTGTGTGGCCCAGGCCCGGGGGCTCCTGTCGGTGTACTAGAGTAGGGGTACCCTAGTATCCCGAACTTGTGCACGGGCAGTCGCAGCACCCCGCGGCAAGGCTTGCCGGGTGACCGCCAAGGTCCTCCGTGGTTCCTTTGGAGCCATTCAAGAACAAAGTATTCAAGCCAAGAAGACGAGACCCCGGCAAGAGGAGCTTGCCGGGAAGGCCAACCAAGGCATCTTAAAGGACTTGCCGCGACGCGCCACGCGTCCCGGCAAGGCCCGGTGAGCGACAAGCTTCCGGACGCGGCAAGACAACGACCGCGGCAATGCGCTTGCCGTGGCAAGCTACCACTCTGTACCTGCGCTCCAGCACATCCACCAACGTGTCGCCCTGGGACCTTTCCAGGCACGCGTGGCGAGAGGCTGTGCAGCCAGCGGTGCGCGGTGGCTAGCGGCGCTGACAAGATTGCCATCGTGGCAAGCGGTGGCATCCCTGACGGTCCCTTTTCGCACTATTTGGGTGACGCAGACGGGCATTTAATGCCTTTGTCCCCTGCCGTCAGGGTTAGGTATGATACACTGTACAGGTAGTTATACCAACCGCAACACCCTTTCCATTTTTACCCTTGTCTACGTTGCCACCTGTCGGTGACCCCTTGAGCATATAAAAAGAGGCCCATGCGCAACGTAGAGGGGGGGTTCGAAGGCAGAACACTCATGCTCGGTCTCATTAGCAGCTAGTGTGTACTGTAGCACTCAGCAGTAGGAGTATTATCTCTCCGGAGAGCTCCGAAGCTGGGTAAACTGCTCGTGTGCTTCGCCTCGATCTGCTCTTCGCGCGATCTCCGCTCCTTGCCGAACCGAAAGGGGCCCGGTCCGCCGGCCCCATAGGTGTTCGTGGATCAGTTTCCCCGACATCTATGGCGCGCCAGGTAGGGGGCGTCGTGGCTGTGTGAACCTGATCCGGCGTTCACACGAGCTAGATCTTCATCATCTTCATCGACATGCCACCGAAGAAGAAGGCTTCGGAGGTGGCTGCTCCGTCCACGTCGATCCCACCACCACCGGAGCAAATGGGTGGTGGGGTAGACGCCAGCGGAAGAACGGGCGTCGACGAGGGAGCTCACGGTGCTGCCAGGTCCAAGGACAAGGCTGCACAGACCTCGGCGTCCGTACATGCACCGCGCCCATCCCACGAGGCGCGGGACCGACAGCGTCATGGTACTCGCGGTACCATCCGTTCGTTGGACCAAGATCGAGCCGGTGGATCTCGGGGTGCTCAAGACCAGCATGCACGCCAACATGCTGGCACGAGCAAGACACGGTCGCCTGGACGGGATAGTGCTCCTTCTAACATAGTTAGAAGTCCGAGCATATCCCGCTCCTCGCACCGTTCGCCACTGCCGCCCACCACTCCAGCAGAAGCTTTGGCACGAGCTCAACTGCTCCTGGATTACCCTCCAACGGCAGACAAGATCGACGAATGGAGGGCCACCATTCAGAGTCTCACCGGCTTCGCCAACGGCGACACTCCACGGCAGCCGAGTACATCGCAGCCGCGGCAAGACTGCCAGGCACGAGCCGATGGCGACAAAACCGGTGAGGGTGCAACCACCGTGCACTCTCTACCCCGAAGGCCAAGATCGCCGACTCGCCGGATCCACCTCGACAGCGACTCCACCGCATCATCAGATCCACGAGCTCGTCGCGATCAGCGCCAAGTTCTTCACGAACGACAGCAAGAAGACGCTCGTACTCGCATCAAGCGCCAAAGAGAAGCGCAGCGTCAATCGGACCAGCGCGCTGGGCCAACTGTCGACATGCATGCGCCAGGGGAACCAGGCGACTTGCCGTACGCGGTAGGTTGCCTGCGTTCACTCGTGAGCTGCGGCAAGTCCAGTGGCCCAGCACGAAGAATTTCAAGCCAGACGTACCAGAGAAGTACGACGGCAAGTCGCATCCGTCGGAGTTCCTCAGCATCTACACCATCGCAGTGCATGCTACCGGGGGGCGGGACGACAAGATCCTTGCCAACTACTTCCCGCTGGTGCTCAAGCCCAATGTCAGGTCCTGGCTCATGCACTTGCCGGACAACTCGATATTCTCCTGGGCAGACCTATGCCATCAGTTTGTCGGCGCCTTTACAGGCGGCTACAAGCCTCATGGCCAAGAAAGCGACCTTCATCTGCTCGCCCAGAAGGAAGGAGAGCCCCTGCGCAAGTACATTCAGAGATTCAGCCGTGTACAACACAACATCCCAGATGTCCACCCTGCCGCGGTCATCAGCGCGTTCCATCAGAACGTGCGTAACCGCAGGATGCGGGAGGAGATGGCGATGTGCAAGATCAGAGACGTCAGTGAGCTATATGCCCTGGCCGACAAGTGTGCACGTGCTGAGGAAGGGAGGAAACTCCCCGGAGAGAATACAGGAGCAGGAGGATCTGACAGCAAGGATGCTGCCCCGGCAAAGAGAAACCGGCGGCGGAACAACAGGAAGAAGAAAGGCAAAGATGTGCTAGTCGTTGAGTAGTCCGGCAATGAAGGTGGCGCCAAAAACGCTGTGGCGGTCGCCGACAAGCAGGACGGCACCGACAAGCAGTACTGCAAGATCCACCGCACCAAGGGCCATGACCTCCAGAGCTGCAAGAAGGTCGAGCAGCTTGTCGAGTAGCAAAAGGCTGAATACGAGCGACGCGACAAGGAGAAGGCCCAAGAAGGTACTGGAGGATCCGGCAAGAAACGCCCCGGCCGAGGAGGATGCCGCGGCAAGGCCAAACAGCGGCAAGGAGACAGACCTCCCCGCGGCCGCGACAAGGATGAAGATGACTACGACGATGAAGATATGGATGATGACGAGACCGGTGAGCAGGAGTTCCAGAAAGCCACAGAGGTCCTGTGCGTTGACAGTGGTGCTTCTCTACATACTTCACACCGCCAGCTCAAGCAGTGGGTGCGGGAAGTCAATGCAGCAGAACCACCCGTCGAGTCACGCAAGCCTCTGAAATGGTCCAGCACGCCTATCATCTTTGATATTGAGGACCACCCTGATCGCATAACTGCGGTCGGGTGCTTGCCGATGTTGGTTTCACCAACTATCCGCAATCTCAAGGTCACTAATATGCTAGTTGACGGCGGGGCCGGCTTGAACCTGATCTCCTCCGCGGTACTCCAGAAACTCCAGATCCCTGATAGCGAGCTCGAAGAGAACGACACATTCCAAGGAATCAATCCGGGAAGGAGCAAGCCGAAGGGAAAGATCACGTTGCCGATGACATTTGGCAGCGAGTTGAACTTCAGGACTGAGAAGGTCACTTTTGACGTTGCTAACTTTCCATTGCCTTACAATGGGATACTCGGCCGTCCAGCACTCGCCAAATTCATGGCAGCCTCTCACTACGCATACAATATGCTGAAGATGCCAGGCCCGATAAGTGTCATCTCTGTCCCTGACGACAAGAAGGATGCTCTTATCTGAACCGACAAGATCTACCGGGAAGCAGCAGCCGCAACAGATCGCAAGTCGCTTGCCGCTGAAGCTCCCGGGGGGAAGAAGAAGACCAAGTCCGGCAAGAGCTCTGATGCCCACTTCGGCAAGCGCACCTCTTTGGAGTGCTGCGCTATCGTCGAGGACGCACCATCGAGCTCCACCAGCAAGCGTGAGAAGACAATGACAGCTCCACCAGAGACCAAGAAGGTGTCCGCCAAGGAGGACGGCACTGGTGGTACCTTCACCATCAGTGCCACTCTCGACCCTAAATAGGAAAGCGCGCTCGTTGCTTTCCTGCGGGCGAATGTCGACGTGTTTGCGTGGCAACCGTCTGACATCCTCGGTGTTCCCAGGAAAGTAATCGAGCACCATCTTGCCGTCTGTCCTCATGAGCGGCCCGTCAATCAGAAGGTAAGGAAACAAGCAGTGGAGCGCCAAGAATTCATCGCAGAAGAAATCAAGAAGTTGGAAGCAGCAGGCCTTGTCAGAGGAGTGCTCCATCCTACGTGGTTGGCCAATCCTGTAGTCGTGTGCAAGGCAAATGGGAAATGGAGGCTTTGTATCGACTTTATCGATGTCAATAAAGCTTGTCCCAAAGACCCATTTCCCTTACCGCGCATTGACCAGATTGTTGACTCCACGACTGGATGTGACTTTCTTTCATTTCTTGACGCATATTCAGGATATCATCAGATCTTCATGGCAGAAGAGGATGAGGAGAAGACTGCATTCATCACTCCATGTGGCACATACTATTTCATACGGATACCTTTCGGTTTAAAGAATGCTGGTTCAACATTTGCAAGGGTAGTCCATGACGCTTTTGAGCCACAAATGCACAGAAATGTGGAAGCCTACATGGATGACATAGTGGTCAAGAGCAAGGACAAGGCAACTCTGATTCAGGATTTGGACGAAACCTTTGCAAATCTGCGCAAGATCAACCTCAAGCTTAACCCCGAGAAGTGTGTGTTTGGAGTCCCCTCCGGCAAGCTTCTCGGGTTCTTTGTGTCTCAGCGGGGAATTGAAGCCAATCCTGACAAGATCAAGGCCATTGAGCAAATTGAAGCACCAAAGCGCGTCAAGGATGTACGAAGACTTGCCGGTTGCGTGGCTACTCTCAGCAGGTTTATCTCTAGGTCTGCTGAGCGCGCCCTGTCGTTTTTCAAAATATTGAAAAAGGCAGGTCCAATGAAATGGACTCCGGAAGCGGAGGCTGCGCTGCAGGACTTAAAGAGATACCTGTCCTCCACTCCAACACTTGTCGCACCTAAGCCACAAGAGAAGTTGCTGCTATATATAGCGGTAACCAATCAAGTGGTTAGTGCTGCGCTAGTGGCGGAGAGGGAGGCGGATGATGAGCCAGCAACCACAGCAGATGCATCCAGCGACAAGCAGGGGACTTCACCGACAAGCTCTGGTCCCGACAAAGATGGGTCTGCGCAGGCGTGTGAAGAGATACAGAAGAGAATGGTGCAGCGCCCAGTTTACTTTGTCAGTTCCCTTCTGCAGGGGGCTAGGTCAAGGTATTCTGGTGTGCAGAAATTGCTTTTCGGCCTCCTCATGGCCTCGAGAAAGCTGCGCCATTACTTCCAAGCACATGAGATCACAGTTGTCACTCGTTTTCCGCTGAAGAGGATACTGCAGAATCCACAAGCAACAGGCAGGATTGTCGAGTGGGCACTGGAACTGTCAAGCTTTGGCCTCAAGTTTGAGAGCACTTCAACTATCCAGAGCAGCGTATTGGCAGAATTCATAGCAGAGTGGAGGCCAACACTAGATGAAGAAATTCCAGAAATGAGCATCCCTGTCAAGGAAGCAAGCAAAGAGTGGCTGATGTACTTTGATGGTGCCTTCTCACTGCAAGGCGCCGGTGCAGGCGTGCTACTTGTTGCGCCCACCTGAGAGCACCTCAAGTACGTAGTCCAGATGCACTTTCCCAAGGAACAAGCAACAAACAATACCGCAGAGTATGATGGTTTGCTTGCCGGTCTCAGGATCGCAGCAGACCTTGGGATCAAGAAGCTCATTGTCAGGGGTGACTCACAGCTTGTCGTCCGCCAAGTGAACAAGAATTATCAGAGTCCGTTGATGGAAGCTTACGTCGATGAAGTGAGAAAGTTAAAAGAGCACTTTGACGGCCTACAGATGGAACATGTTCCAAGAGCTCAGAACGACATCGCCGATGGCCTGTCGAAGTGCGCCGCACTTAAGTTACCTGTGGAACCAGGGATCTTTGTGCTCAAACTGACTCAACCGTCTGTAACGCTATCAACTGCACAGAGCAAGAAGAGGAAGTTGATTTCTGGTGATTATTTTCCGGCAGAGCTCCCCGAAGACGCCGCCAAGAAGGTCCCCAAGATCAACACCAAGAGTGCTGAGAAGCAGTCTGCTCCGGCAAGCCCTAGGGTTTGTTCCGTTGAAGCAGACGCTCCCGACAAGTTTTGCTCCGGCAAGCTTGCCGGGGAACATCAAGCTCCGGCTGAGCCGCTGGTTCTCGCCGTAGAAGCGGATGTTCCCGCAGCAGCATATGTGCCTTTAATCCTTGTTGTCAAACTGCAAGCTCCAGCATGGGCACAGCAGATTGTCCGTTTCCTTCAGACAGGAGAACTTCTCGAAGAGCAAGAAGAAGCGGAAAGAGTAGCCCGGCAGTCAAATATGTACCAGTTTGTTGACAACACACTGTACAGAAGAAGACTCAACGGTGTGAAATTGAAGTGTATTCACCGGGAAGATGGACAAAAGCTGTTTGCAGAGATACATGGAGGCATATGTGGTCACCACATTGGCGCAAGAGCACTTGCCGGCAAGGCATTCCGGCAAGGTTTCTTTTGGCCGACAGCCCTCCAGGATGCAACTGCACAAGTAACCAAGTGTGAAGCGTGCCAGTTCCATTCCAAGCAGATACACCAGCCAGCTCAAGCTCTCCAGACGATCCCTTTATCCTGGCCATTTTCGGTCTGGGGGCTCGACATCCTAGGCCCCTTTCCCCGAGCTGTCGGGGGCTTTGAGTACTTGTACGTTGCAATCAACAAGTTCACAAAGTGGCCGGAAGTGGAAGCAGTGACGAAGGTGACAGCACAGTCAGCAGTCAAGTTCTTCAGGTCGATTGTTTGCCGCTTCGGGATCCCTAACAGGATCATCACCGATAACGGCACGCAATTCACGAGCCGCACCTTCATGCAGTACGTCCAAGATCTTGGCGCCAAGGTCTGCTTCGCTTCTGTTGCTCATCCGAGAAGCAACGGTCAAGCGGAGAGGGAAAATGCTGAAGTGCTGCGCGGGCTCAAGACCAGAAGTTTTGACAGGCTGCGCAAGTGCGGAAAGAACTGGATTGAGGAGCTGCCGGTGGTTCTTTGGTCGATCAGGACGACGCCAAATCGAGCCACTGGCCAGACACCTTTCGCTCTAGTCTATGGAGCAGAGGCAGTTCTCCCCACGGAACTCGTATACGGGTCACCTCGAGTGCTTGCTTATGATGAGCTTGAGCAAGAGCAGCTGAGGCAAGATGACGCGCTGCTCCTTGAGGAGGACCGTCTTCAGGCCGCTGTACGAGCTGCTCGATACCAGCAAGTTTTGCGCCGCTACCATAGCCGCAAAGTTAGTGCCAGAAGTCTCGAGGAAGGCGACCTTGTTCTTCGGCGCGTTCAGTCCGCCAAGAATTCCAACAAGTTGACGCCGAAGTGGGAAGGCCCTTACCGGGTGAAACGAGTCACTAGGCCTAGCGCTGTCCGCCTTGAGACCGAACATGGCACTCCGGTGAGCAACTCTTGGAACATTGAGCATCTTCGTAAGTTTTACCCGTAAGGCGCGGTTGCCGAAACCTGTTCCGGCAACCACCTTTTGTACGAGTCTTGCCGCTGTTGCATGTAATCCTTTGTACAAAGCCGGGCGCAGACCCCGTGCATAAGTAAAGCTCATGTGCTCCGCACATCTTGTCAATTTCATGCTTTCTATTTTTTGCATGTGTTATCTGACACTTTGTGCAGCACCTATCCCTGGTAAGCAATAACGAGCCGTAAGGCTCCATATCTTTATTTTCTCTTCTTTCTTTTTCTCAAAGAAAGGAAGGTTCCCTCGCCCACAAGTTTGCCGGGGGGAAAGGAGAAGATAATGGTGTGGACCAGGCGTCGTTCAAGAAAGTTTCGCCTTACCGGGACGCAAACAACAGAAAAGCTAAGTTGCCAAAGTTTGAGCAATCAGTTTTAAAATTTTTAAGTTATCTTCCTCGAACGACCGTGCTTTGTATGGAAAACCTATGCGCGGGGGAACCAACTCGTAGATAGTTGCCCCTTACTTTGTTTCGAGTCCGCTCAACAACTTAAGTGAGCTGCGACTAGTTGCGACAAGGTTTCTTGTCGGTAGCGGCACCGCCAGCAGGCTGCTGACGTCCCGCACTCAGCGCTCGCGGCTAAGGCGCCTGCACCGGCAAGTTCCCTAAAAGCATAGGGCAAAAACATACAAAGGAAGGAATCAAGTAAAGGAAATAACATAGCAATCGATACCCAAAAAAAAGTTATATTACAAGATAGCTTGTCGCAGCTCTAATAGATTGTTCTCGTAACATGACCAGCAGCGACAAGAAAAGGAGAAAACGGGCGGCCTAATCTATGCGATCGCCCTCAACCCTCTTGATCTCGCTCACCTTGTCCACAATGGGTGCGACAAGGGTCTTGAGCGCTTCCAGATCAGCATCCGGCGGCAGGGTCTTGAGGACGTTGGTGAGGTTGAGGCCTGGGTTGCAGAAGGCCACCTTCACCAACACCTTTTGAAGAACTCCCGTGCAGATCGTGCGCGACTCGTCGGCCAGCTGCTTTGGGATCCTTTCTCGGAGTCGCTGGAGGGCCATCGCCACGCCTTTGAAGAACAAGCTGAGCTTGGCGCTGGGTTGGAGGTTCTCATCGGAGGGATACCCGAAATCCTCCATCCCCAGCTGTGTCAGCTCCCTGTCGATGGCTGCGGCAACATCCACGAGACCCTCCGTCCAGTGCTCCACATTTTCCCTAAAGGTGTTCTGGGTGGCAGCAGCACTCGCCAGCAGCGCCTCGTTGGCCTTGATCTGCTTCTTCAAGGCCACCTCCTGCTCCCTGGCGCCGTCCAGCGTCTTGGTCAAAGTGGTTAGCTTCAACTCAAGATCTGCGTTGGAGTCCTTGGCGGCGCTAAGCTCCTTGCCCTTCTTGGCGAGACTACCCTGCAGCTCGCCAAGGGTGTAGGCGTCCTTCTCGCGCTCACGCTTGAGCGCGACAAGCTCTTCACCCCTCGCCTTGAGATCGGCCTCCAGCTGCGCCACCTTCATCTCCAGCTCCTTCTTGGCGGCCTCGGCAGCTGCGGCGGCATCCTCTGCTTCCTTGAGAGCCCCGCCGAATGTTTGCTCGCACGCAGCAAGCTCCTCCTCGTGGCTGTCAAGGTTAACCTTCCGCTATGCCAACTCACCCTCCCGCGCAAACAGCTCCTCGGTGGCAAGCCGCTGTTGCTCTTCAATTTCAGCCTTCTCGAGGAGGAAGGCTTTCCGCTCCTCGGCGAGTTGCTCCCGCTTCTCTGCCAGGGACCGGAGAGCTTCCTGGTTGCGACCCCGGAGCTCCTCCGTGCGCTTCTCGATGTCCACTCCCGCCTTCGTGACAAGCGCTTCTCGGGATTCCACCTTGGCCTGCCGAGCGCGGTAGAGCGACAGCAGCTTCCGCAGCAGCCGCTCCTCCTCAGACTCGCCGCTGCCGCTGCTCGGCGCATCAACCAGCGTCAGCCCAGCGGAGGCGAGTACCTCTCCATCCAAGGTTTCTCCTTCGACCGGCGCCCTGGAGCTTGATGCCCAGGGGAGCTTGATGAAGACGCCATCGCCGGCCTTCAAATAGGCGCCGGGCTGGGGCTCTTCGGAGCCTGACACTGCGGCAGCGGCGGAGGGATCGGCGGTCGGTGTAGCGCCTTGCGCTCTTGCGGTCTCGGGGCCGTCAGTGCAATCGCCAGACCCCTCGCCGGCTTCTCCGGCGGCAGCTTTGGCGGCCTCTTCGCCGGCGGGATCATCAGCGTCAGCCGCTTCTTCGGTGGCGGCGGCGTCGTCGGTATTGCCGCGCGCGTTCTCCTCGCCGGCAACCTCGGTTTCCATCGGCTCCGTGACAGGTGGATCTAAAGGCCGGAAGAGGGAGAAAAGTCAAGCAGATATCCAAAAAGAAAATCAGAAGAAGAAGAACCCAAGGGAAAGTTTTTCACGAAAGAGGATTACCTGTGCTGGGTTCTACAGTCGTGGTCTCCGTCACCGGGGGGTCGCTGATGCTGTCCCTTGCCGGAGAACTGTCCCTTGCCGGAGAATTCTCCCTTGCCGGAGAACGCTCCCTTGCCGGGGAATCCTCCCTTGGCGGTGTAGTCGAAGCAGATGTCATGTCGGGGGCGGCTTCCGAACGCTCCTGGTGAGGCTGGTATGCTCCTACACAAACCAATAGTCAGATATCAGCAGAGAAAGAATACCCATGCGCGCCTAACAGCGGGAAGTAAAACCATATACTTACGCTGGGGGCTGCGCTGGGGGCTGCTTTGGGGAATAGGTGCCGGGTCCGGCAAGGTGGTCTCGAACACGCCCCCTGCTGTCGCGGTGGGTTTGTCCTCGATGACAATCACCGGGACCTTGGCTCTCTTCGCTGCTCTCTGGGCCAGAGTCCTGAAAAGGAATGAGTTCGGAGTAAAGCAAATCAGATACAAGACAAATCAGCAAGAATTGAAGAACTACAAGTACAGTAAAGAATCTTACTCTTATTCTTCCTCGTCGGAGCTGAGCGTGGAGAGGTCGAAGTCCGGCACACCTTCGGTGTGACGAGGCGGAGGAGTGGGTTCCCTTAACCGCTTGGCAGGGGCAGCGGCAGGAGCAGAAGCGGCGGTCCGGGAGGACCCCGCTCCAGTTGCCGCAGCGGCGTGAGGTGCTCCCGCAGCAACAGTGCTTGTCACGGTGGAGCGTGTCGCGCGGCGCGGCGGTTGTTGACTCGTCTGCCGCCCCGCTACGTCCCCGGCCTTGCGGAGACATCTTCTTGGTGGAGCTGGAGGCTCTGCTTGCAGCGGGCTATCTGAGGATGATGAGGAAGAGGAGTCGGTCTTCGACGAGCCGCTCGCACCCTCGGCGGGCTCGCTCGACTCGGCTTCAGGCTCGGCAAGCTCTCCCTCGCCGGCAAGCTCCTCTTGCTTGGCAAGGCTTGCCGCCTCTGCTGCCTCTGCCTCCTCCACGGTGAATCCAAACTCGCCCGCGGCAGCGGCTGCCGCCGCCTCTTCCGCCCTAGTGGTGATGCGCTGCATCTCCGCATCGATGGTGTCGCGGGTGAGGCTTTTCTGCTCATCGGAGCGGACCGGCACTTCTACCAAGCCATCAAAGAACTCCTACACGATGTCGTCTGCAGGCTCTTGCCAAGTTGGGACAATTCCATGCGAATCGCACAGTGGCATCATTGCACGGATGCGGTCGAGCGAGGAGTTGTTGCACAGCGGAACGACACCCTTTAGCAAACTGAACCATTCAGGATGTTGAGGGTCGTGTTTGAACAGTTCCTTGAGCATCGCGTCCAGTTCCAGGACAGTGAAGTTGAAGTTGAGGCCCGGGCGCAGCCTCATGATGTCCGCCGCACCCCCGAACTCCCAGGCGGGTCTCCTCCTCTCCTGCAGGGGGGCGATGCGGCGGCGAAGGAAATCTGTGCCAACGGCGCTACAGTGAGCCCGGCAAGCCTGAGGCGTAGGATCCGGGTGATGGCAATCTTCAGCCTATCATCTTCCGGGGCCACGCTGCTCCAATCGTTGTCACGCGCTACTGGGGCTTGGCGCTGGGCAGTAAACGGCTGCGGGTTCTCCTCGACAATCCAGCACCAGTCTGCTCTCCATTCCTCCCACTTGCCGCGGAGCTCTCCCTCCAGATAAGCCTCCTTCTTGCCGGCTCTCGAGATCCAGGCGATTCCGCCGGATAAAGGCTCCCCTCTCTCAACTCGGGGCATGAAGAAGTGGCAGAAAAGAGCTACATTTGGATGGACTCCGACAAAGTTTTCGCAGAGATGTGCGAAAATTGCCATGGTCAGAACGACATTGGGGGTGAAGTCAAGGAGGTGGAACCCGTAGGTGTTCATGATGTCACAGAAAAATTCAGAGAAAGGCGGGCAGAGCCCGCAGTAGAAGAGCAACGCGAAGAAGGGATATCCATTCGGAGCCCGTTCCGAAGCGGCGGCGGAGAGTACCTTCGTGCGCGGATGCGCTCGCGTCTCCGTCGACCAGAAGAGGTAGTAGTACTCCCTCAGCTCCTTC
>NC_041385.1:221598808-221679148 GCF_002162155.2 Triticum dicoccoides
GAGCCGCTGCGCCTCGGTCGACTTCACGACCTTCCCCTTGCCGACTTTCGGAGCCATGGCGGAGGTGGTGGGGGAGATCGACGGCATTGGTGGTGCTGGTGGCGATGGGGGGCGGAGCACTGCTCTCTTTCGGCTTTGGGAAGAAGAGGGAGAGCGGCGGAAGTTTCTGAGATTGGAATAGCAACTGGCGAGATGGGCGAACTGCCCCTGTTTCCCCTGCTTATAAAGAGGGAGGGGGCGGACGTTCCGACTTTCCGAATAAAGAAACCACCCATGATCTCTCCCACGATGCCGCATTCGACGCGTGCCGTTAGGGGAGGGCGCGGTGGATGAGGAGTAAGATACGTCGTAAACCAGGCCGCGCGTGCTCGTGCCCTGTTTTGGGCCTGGCCGAACAGCGCTCGGCACCGTGTGTGGCCCAGGCCCGGGGGCTCCTGTCGGTGTACTAGAGTAGGGGTACCCTAGTATCCCGAACTTGTGCACGGGCAGTCGCAGCACCCCGCTGCAAGGCTTGCCGGGTGACCCCCAAGGTCCTCCGTGGTTCCTTTGGAGCCATTCAAGAACAAAGTATTCAAGCCAAGAAGACAAGACCCCGGCAAGAGGAGCTTGCCGGGAAGGCCAACCAAGGCATCTTAAAGGACTTGCCGCGACGCGCCACGCGTCCCGGCAAGGCCCGGTGAGCGACAAGCTTCCGGACGCGGCAAGACAACGACCGCGGCAAGGCGCTTGCCGCGGCAAGCTACCACTCTGTACCCGCGCTCCAGCACATCCACCAACGTGTCGCCCTGGGACCTTTCCAGGCACGCGTGGCGAGAGGCTGTGCAGCCAGCGGTGCACGGTGGCTAGCGGCGCTGACAAGATTGCCATCGTGGCAAGTGGTGGCGTCCCTGACGGTCCCTTTTCGCACTATTTGGGCGACGCAGACGGGCATTTAATGCCTTTGTCCCCTGCCGTCAGGGTTAGGTATGATACACTGTACAGGTAGTTGTACCAACCGCAACACCCTTTCCATTTTTACCCTTGTCTACGTTGCCACCTGTCGGTGACCCGTTGAGCATATAAAAGGCGGCCCATGCGCAACGTAGAGGGGGGTTCGAAGGCAGAAAACACTCACGCTCGGTCTCGTTAGCAGCTAGTGTGTACTGTAGCACTCAGCGCTCCCGAGCAAGAACTCAATACAATCAGACATGCAGCAGTAGGAGTATTATCTCTCTGGAGAGCTCCGAAGCTGGGTAAACTGCTCGTGTGCTTCGCCTCAATCTGCTCTTCGCGCGATCTCCGCCCCCTGCCGAACCGAAAGGGGCCCGGTCCGCCGGCCCCATAGGTGTTCGCGGATCAGTTTCCCCGACACGCTTGCATTACATTATTTGCCATTCTCTTGTTGTTTTCCTCTCCCCCACTTCTAAAACTATTTTCAAAAACCTTTGCCTTTTCTTCTCCCCTCCTCCGTTCATCTCTTTTCGCTTGCTTCTTGTGTGCTTGTGTGTTGGATTGATTGCTTGTCATGATGACTCAAGATAATACTAAATTGTGTGACTTTTCCAATACCAACAACAATGATTTTATTAGCACCCCGATTGCTCCTACTACTGATGCTGAATTTTGTGAAATTAATACCGCTTGGTTGAATCTTGTTATGAAAGATCAATTTGGCCTTCCTAGTGAGGATGCCGCAACCCATCTAAACAACTTTGTTGATTTGTGTGATATGCAAAAGAAGAAAGATGTGGATAATGATATTGTTAAATTGAAGCTATTTCCGTTTTCTCTTAGAGATCGTGCTAAAATTTGGTTCTCTTCTTTGCCTAAAAATAGTATTGATTCTTGGGATAAGTGCAAAGATGCTTTTATTTCTAAGTATTTTCATCCCGCTAAGATCATCTCCCTTAGGAACGATATTATGAATTTTAAGCAACTTGATCATGAGCATGTTGCACAAGCTTGGAAGAGGATGAAATTAATGATACATAATTGCCCTACACATGGTTTGAATTTGTGGATGATTATACAAAACTTTTATGCTGGATTGAATTTTGCTTCTAGAAATCTTTTAGATTCGACCGCGGGAGGCACCTTTATGGAAATCACTTTAGGAGAAGCTACTAAGCTCCTAGATAATATTATGGTTAATTGTTCTCAACGGCACACCAAAAGATCCACTAGTAAGAAAGTTCATGCGATTGAAGAAATTAATGTTTTGAGTGGAAAGATGGATGAACTTATGAAATTGTTTGCTAATAAAAGTGTTTCTTTTTATCCTAATGATATGCCTTTGTCCACTTTGATTGAGAATAATAATGAATCTATGGATGTGAATTTTGTTGGTAGGAACAATTTTGGTAACAACACGTATAGATGCAATTTTAATCCTATGCCGTTTCCTAGTAATTCCTCTAATAATTATGATAATTCCTACAACAACTCTTATGGAAATTTTAATAAGATGCCATCTGATTTGGAGAATAGTGTTAAAGAATTTATGAGTTGGCAAAAGAATTTCAATGCTTTGATTGAAGAAAAATTGCTTAAGATTAACGAGTTGGCTAGGAACGTGGATAGAATTTCTCTAGATGTTGATTCTTTGAAACTTAGATCTTTTCCACCTAAGCATGATATCAATGAGTCTCTCAAAGCCATGATAATTTCCATTGATGAGTGCAAAGAAATAACCACTAGGATGCGTGCTAAAAAATATTGGTTTGTGAAAGCGTGTTCTTCTAGTTTTCATGATAATAATGATGAAGATCTAAAAGTGATTGATGTGACTACTATTAAATCTTTGTTTTCCAATATGAATCTAGATAAATATGGGACTGGAGATGAGTCAACTTTAGTTAAAAGGTGTCCCAATGATTCGGAGTTTTTAGATCTAGATGCAAAAATTGATAAAAGTGGGATTGAAGAGGTTAAAACTTTAAATATCAATGAACCCACTATTTTGGATTTCAAGGGATTTAATTATGATAATTGTTCTTTAATATATTGTATTTCCTTGTTGCAATCCGTGTAAATTCTCCTCATGCTTATAATCAAAATAAAGCTTTTACTAAACATATCGTTGATGCTTTGATGCAATCTTATGAAGAAAAGCTTGAACTAGAAGTTTCTATCCCTAGAAAACTTTATGAAGAGTGGGAACCTACTATTAAAATTAATATTAAATATTATGAGTGTTATGCTTTGTGTGATTTGGGTGCTAGTGTTTCCACGTTTCCAAAAACTTTGTGTGAGGTGCATGTTTCCGTGAATTTGATGATTGTTCTTTAATGTAGCGACCCGACCTCAGATGGTCAAGTCTCTGTGCTCCGGTGTCATCCCTGGATCAGTAATGCTGACACCACATAGTACTTCGAAGGATTTATAAAAGAGTAGCAATCACACACTTATTACATCGTCTGTCCAGAAGAGGACTTATTACAATAATCATGGCTTAAGGCCATCTAATAACGATAACAGCGGAAGGCTTGGAAGATAAGTGAGTCCATCAACTCCAACGGCATCACTGAGTATAGAACCACGACCTAAAAGCACCTTACTCGTCGTCTGAAAAGTCTGCAACATGAAAGTTGCAGCCCGAAAATGGGTCAGCACATGGAATATGCTGGCAATGTAACACATAGAGAGTAATGAATGATAAGCCTATACTACATGCAGATTTGGCTGGTGGAAAAGCTCTGTGGTTACAGTTTTTGCATAAAGCCAGTTTTTCCCTACTACAAAGGAATAAATTTATTTAACTATCATGGTGGTTGTTAAACAAAGAGAATGGTTGACAGCATCCTCAATCCCAATTAAAAAGTACTCATTAACAAACCCATCAATATTAATTAGAAGTAACATGTTGAGATTCACAGAATATTCAAGTACTAGATACTCAAGATGTCCATAACCGGGGACAGGGCTAATCATGATTAGTTTGTACACTCTGCAGAGGTTTGCGCACTTTTCCCCACAAGACTCGATCGCCTCCGTTTGGTTTCCCGCACTACATGGTGTTTGAGAAACGGATGACCGAGACACAGTCTTTCAGAAGCGCTAGCACCTTACGATGGGTAGACCGGTACACCTACATCCCCTACATCTGCTAGTCCACCACTATAAGAGTCCGCACGACTTAGTCAACTATGCCAGAGCCCATAATGGCTTGTGGCTGCACACGTAAGTTACTAGTATGAATTATCTTATGATCCCTTTGAGCCTGGGTGGCGGTCCATAGGAAAATCACACGGTACCCCCGGGATTTCCAAAAAAACAGGCAAGTCCTGGTAACCCCAGGTGCCTCAATCCACCGAGATGTGTATTTAAGTTGCCACCTTAGATAAACCATTAATTAAACAATCTCACATCTGTCATGGATATCACTCACCCAATCCACGTCTACTAGCATAGCATGGCATAATAAGCAAACGTAGAAGTAACTCCCAAAGGTTTCATAAGTAAAACAGGTAATAGGTACTACCTCATCTACTTCCCATCCCCACAGTTTAATTTGATCCTAAACATGCAATGCGTGAGGGTTGATCTAATGCATCAAAACTGGGTAGTAGAAAAAAGTATGATCAAGTGTTACTTGCCTTGCTGATGATCCGCGAAACCTAGAGATTCGAAGTAACAAGCGGCGCACTCCGGGTGATCTATCGCAGACAAACAACAAGCATACAATAAGTACTCATCTAATGCACGGGTAAATCTCGAATAAAAGATCTAACCAGAAAGTCCAACTTAAGAACCCTGGTTGCAAAAAGAATCAAAACGAATAAAGCAACGAAAGTCAAACGGCAAGAGAAAACAACTCGGTTCTAGCAATTTGGAACTAAGTCAAATTTTACAGTAGCAAAACTTGGTTTAAGTTGATTAGTCGGAACGGCGGTTTCGAAACGAAACTCCAGGCGCTTGAATTACCTGATTCCGATAAACGAGCGAGAAGACAAACTAGAAAGAAGATCGGATCTGAAATCGCTATCAGAAAAATAGCGGAATAAATCCGACTAGAAAAGAAAACGACGAATGGTTGAACAAATGGAGGTTTCGGAAAGAAAACTGAAACGAAAAACCGATCTAGAAACCGGAACGGTTTATGAGAAAAACTGAACCGAGGGAATAGGTGACGCGGCGCGGGGCTAGTACCTCGAAGAGGCAAGGGGCTCCGGCGGCGGCGGCGTTGGGCGGCGGCGGCGGCACTTGGCGGCGGCGGCGGTGGCAAGCGGCGGCGGCGGCGCGGGTGTGGGGCGGCGGCGGCGTAGGGCGGCGGCGGCGGTGGTGCTGCGCTGCTGCTGCTGCTGCGGAGAGGAAAGGGCTTTGGTTTGATGTGTTTGAGGGGGGGTGCTTGGGTATTTATATTGGGGAGGGGGAGGGTTTTGCTTGGAGTAGGGGACAAGAATTAGACTAGGATTAGGAATCATAGGAACAAATGGAATAAAAGAAACGGGGTCCAAATCCTACTAGGATTTGCTAAAGAAAAGGAAACCGGGGCGACGGCGGCTCCCTGGCGCTCGCGCGCGTGCGCGATGGCCTTGGCCTCCTGGCCGGCCAGCGGCTGGCGGCTTGGGCAAATAAACTCCGAGAAAAATCAAAAATTAGATTTATTTATTAAATCCTCATGTTTCCTAGATTTTGGGAAAGTCATATTATTCCCTCTCTTATTTTTGATATTGGAAAAATATATTGAAGATAAAATAAAAAATCCAATTGATCCTCTTTTCAAAATTTGAAAGAACTTCAAATATGAAAATTTCGAAATCTCCAACTCTCTCCGTGGGTCCTTGAGTTGCGTGAAATTTCTAGGATCAACAAAATGCAAGAAAATATGATATGCATGATGATCTAATGTATAACATTCCAAATTGAAAATTTGGGATGTTACAAACCTACCCCCCTTAAGATGAATCTCGCCCTCGAGATTCGGGTTGGCTAGAAAATAGGTGAGGGTGATCCTTGAGAAAATCTTCTTCTCTCTCCCAGGTGGCTTCATCCTCCGTGTGGTGGCTCCACTGAACCTTGCAAAACTTGATAACCTTGCTGCGAGTAACTCTGCTAGCATATTCGAGAATCCTGACTGGTTTCTCCTCATACGTTAAATCATCCTTCAACTGAATTGTTTCAAGCGGCACTGTATCTCTTAACGGTACCTCTGCCATCTCGGTGTGACATTTCTTCAGCTGAGAAATATGGAATACGTCGTGAACTCCTGACAGTCCTTCTGGTAATTCCAACTTATAAGCAACTTCTCCCATGCGTTGCAAAATCTTATAGGGTCCAACGAAACGTGGTGCTAATTTTCCTTTAACTCCAAAACGCTTAACTCCTCGTAGTGGGGATACTCTAAGGTAAACTCTGTCTCCAACTTCATATTCTATCGCCTTGCATTTCGAATCTACATAGCTCTTCTGTCTGGACTGGGCTACCTTGAGCCTGTCGCGAATCAACTTAACTTTCTGTTCAGACTCCTTAATCAAATCTGGCCCAAACAACTGACAATCTCCAACCTCGTCCCATGACAACGATGTCCTGCACCTCCTTCCGTATAAAGCTTCAAAAGGTGCCATCTTCAAACTGGTTTGGTAACTGTTGTTATAAGAAAACTCCGCATACGCTAGGTTATCGTCCCAACTAGATCCATAATCTAGTGCACAAGCTCTTAGCATATCCTCCAAAATCTGATTGACTCTCTCAGTCTGTCCATCTGTCTGTGGGTGAAAAGCTGTACTGAATTCCAGCCTTGTTCCCAATGTTTCATGCAACTGATTCCAAAACTTTGAGGTAAATTGGGTTCCTCTATCTGATACGATACTCCTGGAACTCCGTGCAAACACACAATTCTAGTCATGTATATCTTTGCCAACTTAGCACTGCTATAGGTAGTCTTGACTGGAATGAAATGCGCTACCTTCGTCAAACGGTCGACTATAACCCAAATCGAGTCATAGCCTGAACGAGTCTTTGGCAAACCCATGATGAAATCCATGCCTAGTTTATCCCACTTCCATTCGGGTATCGGCAATGGTTGCAACAATCCTGCTGGCTTCTGATGTTCTGCCTTCACTCTCTGACATACATCACAAACTGCTACATACTCCGCAATATCCTTCTTAATTCCAGTCCACCAGAACGTTTCCTTCAAATTCAAATACATCTTGGTATTTCCCGGGTGAATCGAATAGGGTGAATCATGTGCCTCTTGCAGAATCAACTTCCTGATCTCCGGATCATTTGGCACATATACACGGTCCTCAAACCATAGGGTATCGTGCTCATCCTCACGAAATCCCTTTGCTTTTCCTTAGCTCATTTTCTCCTTTATATCTGCAATCTTTTTATCATTTTTCTGAGCTTCTCTGATTTTATCCATCAAGGTAGACTGAATCTCCAATGCTGCTACATAGCCTCTCGGAACTATTTCCAAACATAGCTCACGAAGATCTTCTGCTAATTCCTTTGGTATCTCTCCCGTCATTAGCGTGTTGACATGGCTCTTGCGGCTCAATGCGTCAGCTACTACATTAGCCTTTCCGGGATGATAATGCAATCTCATATCATAATCCTTGATGAGCTCCAACCATCTTCTTTGTCTAAGGTTTAACTCCTTCTGTGTGAAAATGTACTTCAAACTCTTGTGATCCGTGTACACCTCACAATGATTTCCAATGAGGAAATGTCTCCATGTCTTCAATGCATGCACTACGGCTGCTAACTCCAAATCATGTGTGGCATAATTTAATTCATGAGGTTTCAGTTGTCGTGAAGCATACGAAACAACTCTTCCTTCCTGCATAAGCACTGCTCCAAGTCCTCGACGTGAAGCGTCGCAATACACCTCATAATCCTTGGTCTGATCTGGCAAAATTAACACTGGTGAGGTAACCAATCTTTTCATCAACTCCTGAAAACTTGCCTCACAATCCTCAGTCCATATGAACTTGGTATCCTTTTTCAGCAACTCCGTCATTGGCTTTGCAATCTTTGAGAAATTTTCAATGAATCTCTGGTAGTATCCTGCGAGTCCAAGAAAACTCCGGATCTCTCCAACTGTCGTTGGTGCTTCCCATTTGGTTACAGTCTCAACCTTTCTAGGGTCAACTGCTATCCCTTCTCCAGATATAACATGTCCAAGAAATCCAACTTCCTTTAGCCAAAACTCACATTTGCTGAACTTGGCATATAACTGATGTTCCCTCAGCTTCTCCAATACCAATCGCAAATGTTCCTTATGTTCCTCTTCATTCTTCGAGTAAACCAAAATATCATCAATGAACACCACGACGAACTTATCCAAAAACTCCATAAACACTTTGTTCATCAGGTTCATGAAATAAACAGATGCGTTAGTCAATCCAAATGACATAACGGTATACTCATACAGTCCATATCTTGTGGTGAACGCTGTCTTAGGTATGTCCTGCTCCCGAATCTTTAACTGATGGTACCCTGATCGCAAATCGATCTTGGAAAACACCTTAGCTCCTTGCAACCGATCAAACAAATCATTGATCATTGGTAGTGGGTACTTGTTCTTGATTGCTACCGCATTCAATCTACGGTAATCAACAACCATCCTTAACGATCCATCCTTCTTCTCCACTAAAAGTACAGGTGATCCCCATGGTGAAGAACTTGGGCGTATATAACCTTTATCCAATAGCTCCTTAATCTGCTTCTTGATTTCCGCCAAATCTTGTGCGGGCATCCTGTATGGTCGCTTCGATATTGGGCCTGTTCCTGGCAAAAGCTCAATCCAAAATTCAATGTCTCTATCCGGTGGCATTCCTGGCAATTCCTCAAGAAATACATCAGGGTAATCCTTCACCACTGGTACCTCTTCCTGCACAACTCCGGATAAGCAATTTACTTGATTCCTCTTTGATCCATGTCGTGACACATACTTGATCCTTCTTCCTTCTGGTGTCGTGAGCAAAATCGTCTTACTTGCGCAATCGATGTTTCCTCCATACACCGACAGCCAATCCATTCCGAGAATCACATCCAAACCTTGGGATTCCAGAATGATCAAATCCATCGGGAACACATGCCTTCCTATACTCAATGGCACTTGAAAACATCCTTGTCTGGCCATGTAGTCTACTCCTGGTGAACTTACTAGCATAGGGGTTTTAAGAGTCTGAGTAGGCAGACTATACTTTTCTACAAATCCCCTTGATATGTATGAATGCGATGCACCAGTATCGAAAAGAACAAGTGCAGTAAATGACTTAACCAAAAACTTACCGATTACTGCATCGGGCTGATCTTCAACCTCCTCCACACCAATGTGGTTCACCTGTCCCCTATTGAAAGGGTTTGGCTTCTTTCCAGAGCTTCCATTTCCACCTTGGCCTTCGGGACAATCATTTGCATAATGTCCGGTCTTGGAACACTTGTAATAGGTGACATGGCTCAGGTCTTTCTTGGCTGGGGTTGATGGCGTGGTCCTATTCTGGCCGTTGCTTCCTCCATTCCCATTACCATTCTTATGGCCATTATGGTTGTGCAAACTACCTCCTCCATGGGTATGCTGAAACTGAACTCCCTGTCTAGGGGTATAGCGGGGCTTCTGCTGGGCTCCAGAGTTATACTTCCCCTGTCCATACTTCCTCTTGCGGTTCTCAATCTGCTGCTGCTTTCCTTCAATCATGAGGGCGCGGTCTACCAACTCCTGGTAGTTATTGAATCTTCCTACCATCAACTTCATGCTTAACTCATCATTCAGTCCTTCCAGAAACTTCTCCTGCTTAGCTGCATCTGTAGCAACGTCATCTGGGGCATAACATGCTAACTTACTAAAATCATCCACGTACTGGCCAACAGTCCTTCCTCCTTGGCGTAAGTTGTGAAACTCACGCTTCTTCATGGCCATAGCTCCTGCTGAGACATGGACAATGCGAAAAGCTTGCTGAAATTGATCCCATGTGACAGTGTCTACTGGGTAAGTGGCTGTGAAATTCTCCCACCATGCTGCTGCGGGTCCGTCAAGCTGATGTGCAGCAAACTTCACCTTCTCACCATCTGTGCATCCTGCAGTGGTCAACTCCCTTCCTATCTTGCGGAGCCAATCATCTGCTACAATCGGCTCGGTGCTACTGGAATACACCGGCGGATTCAGCCTAAGAAAACGAGTCAAGTGATCCGCGGGTGGTGGTGGTGGGTTGTTGTTGTTGTTGCCTTGGTTCTGCACCAATGGCTGAATCAAAGTATTCTGCTGCTGAATCAACTGAGTGATCTCTGGCGGGAAAACCAACTCGGGGTCGCGTCTCGGAGGCATCTGAGGGGTTTAGAAAAGACGAGAAATTAAGACTAGAGTGGGGTCTAAGGAGAAAACACTACCCAAATGCTCATGAGACAAATGCACACAAAATCACTTCATTCATTCAAACAAAGGGCATACAACGATCTAACTATCGCAGAAAGTGCGTGTACTATAATGTTTACATGGAGGGAATACTACTAGTATATGGTGGTCATCTATTAATTTGAACCGGTGGAAGCCTCCATGATGTCTGCTCCAGCTTCGTCTTCAAAGTCGGGTTCACTTGGATCTGAATCGGTGTCGTCGATGATGATGTAGTTGCTCGGACAGTCAACGTACTTGTCTTCATTCTTGAGCTCCAACTTCTTCTTGAGTTCTCCAATCTCATACTTAAGATCGCGGTTGTGCCTTACGACAGCTATGATCTCGTCCATGTATTCCTTGCGTTTAGACTTCATCTCTCCTTCAAGTTCGATGATCCTTCCCTTCGCATTCTTCAACTCTACCATATCCTTGCACATCTGGTACTCCTGGTGTCGGATGTGCTGGTTTAACTCCTGGATGTGAGCTGCAATGGATCTATCCTTCTTGGTGCTGACTATCTCCCAATCTTCATTCCGGCGTCCGCAAATTTGGTAGATAGTGTCCTTGAGTTCTTCTTGATAAACTTCTCCAATGCGTCCCATGGTGATATGACCTGCCATGCTCTTTCCCAGACTCCAGGTTGGTGCACTGAAAACACTATCTATGGGCTTCATGATTGGCGCGAATGTCCTTCCCGGAACATGAGCTTGAATCTTCCAGCGCTCCTCTTCAGGCAGAGTGGCGTTGAAAGTCCCGGTGAAGCTTGGTAGTCCAATGTTCAGGTACTTGGCGACTTCCTTCAAGTGGGATCCAAAAGGTGTGCCTTCATCTGGTTGAGCGTACTTGATCTTCGCGTCCGTCATCCTAAAAGAGTAGAAAAGATGAGGAGTTAGAAAATGAGAAGAGAACAGTGATCTATGGCTTTAACTTAGTGGTCCTGTCCTACAGTCAGCGTGTGCTCTGATACCATCTCTATAGTGACCCGACCTCAGATGGTCAAGTCTCTGTGCTCCGGTGTCATCCCTGGATTAGTAATGCTGACACCACACAGTACTTCGAAGGATTTATAACAGAGTAGCAATCACACACTTATTACATCGTCTATCCAGAAGAGGACTTATTACAATAATCATGGCTTAAGGCCATCTAATAACGATAACAGCGGAAGACTTGGAAGATAAGTGAGTCCATCAACTCCAACGGCATCACTAAGTATAGAACCACGACCTAAAAGCACCTTACTCGTCATCTGAAAAGTCTGCAACATGAAAGTTGCAGCCCGAAAACGGGTCAGCACATGGAATATGCTGGCAATGTAACACATAGAGAGTAATGAATGATAAGCCTATACTACATGCATATTTGGCTGGTGGAAAAGCTCTATGGTTACAGTTTTTGCATAAAGCCAGTTTTTCCCTACTACAAAGGAATAAATTTATTTAACTATCATGGTGGTTGTTAAACATTGATAATGGTTGACAGCATCCTCAATCCCAATTAAAAAGTACTCATTAACAAACCCACCAATATTAATTCGAAGTAACATGTTGAGATTCACAAAATATTCAAGTACTTGATACTCAAGATGTCCATAACCGGGGACACGGCTAATCATGATTAGTTTGTACACTCTGCAGAGGTTTGCGCACTTTTCCCCACAAGACTCGATCGCCTCCGTTTGGTTTCCCGCACTACATGGTGTTTGAGAAACGGATGACCGAGACACAGTCTTTCAGAAGCGCTAGCACCTTACGATGGGTAGACCGGTACACCTACATCCCCTACATCTGCTAGTCCACCACTATAAGAGTTCGCACGACTTAGTCAACTATGCCAGAGCCCATAATGGCTTGTGGCTGCACACGTAAGTTACTAGTATGAATTATCTTATGATCCCTTTGAGCCTGGGTGGCGGTCCATAGGAAAATCACACGGTACCCCCGGGATTTCCAAAAAAAACAGGCAAGTCCTGGTAACCCCAGGTGCCTCAATCCACCCAAATGTGTATTTAAGTTGCCACCTTAGATAAACCATTAATTAAACAATCTCACATCTGTCATGGATATCACTCACCCAATCCACGTCTACTAGCATAGCATGGCATAATAAGCAAACGTAGAAGTACCTCCAAAAGGTTTCATAAGTAAAACAGGTAATGGGTACTACCTCATCTACTTCCCATCCCCACAGTTTAATTTGATCCTAAACATGCAATGTGTGAGGGTTGATCTAATGCATCAAAACTGGGTAGTAGAAAAAAGTATGATCAAGTGTTACTTGCCTTGCTGATGATCCGCGAAACCTAGAGATTCGAAGTAACAAGCGGCGCACTCTAGGTGATCTATCGCAGACAAACAACAAGCATACAATAAGTACTCATCTAATGCACGGGTAAATCTCGAATAAAAGATCTAACCAGAAAGTCCAACTTAAGAACCCTGGTTGCAAAAAGAATCAAAACGAATAAAGCAACAAAAGTCAAACGGCGAGAGAAAACAACTCGGTTCTAGCAATTTGGAACTAAGTCAAATTTTACAGTAGCAAAACTTGGTTTAAGTTGATTAGTCGGAACGGCGGTTTCGAAACGAAACTCCAGGCGCTTGAATCACTTGATTCCGATAAACGAGCGAGAAGACAAACTAGAAAGAAGATCGGATCTGAAATCGCTATCAGAAAAATAGCGGAATAAATCTGACTAGAAAAGAAAACGACGAATGGTTGAACGAACGGAGGTTCGTTAACCGAGGCTAACTGGTGATCACGTTCGTTGAGACGAACGGTCCGGCGAACGCTCGCTAAACAAAACCGGAAAGAAAAGCCAGCGAGAAAAACCGATCTAGGGTTTCGAAAAGAAAACCAAAATGAAAAACCGATCTAGAAACCGGAACGGTTTATGAGAAAAACTGAACCGAGGGAATAGGTGACGCGGCACGGGGCTAGTACCTCGAAGAGGCGAGGGGCTCCGGCGGTGGCGGCGTTGGGAGGCGGCGGCGGCACTTGGCGGCGGCGGCGGCGGTGGCAAGCGGCGGCGACGGCACGGGTGTGGGGCGGCGGCGGCGTAGGGCGGCGGCGGTGGTGGTGCTGCAATGCTGCTGCTGCTGCGGAGAGGAGAGGGCTTTGGTTTGATGTGTTTGAGGGGGGGTGCTTGGGTATTTATATTGGGGAGGGGGATGGTTTTTCTTGGAGTAGGGGACAAGAATTAGACTAGGATTAGGAATCCTAGGAACAAACGGAATAAACGAAACGGGGTCCAAATCCTACTAGGATTTGCTAAAGAAAAGGAAACCGGGGCGACGGCGGCTCCCTGGCGCTCGTGTGCGTGCGCGATGGCCTTGGCCTCCTGGCCGGCCAGCGGCTGGCGGCTTGGGCCTTTGGCCCAAGGCGCTACAGCTTTTTTTTTAAAACGGTTTCGGGCTCAGAAAAAATACAGAAAAGAAAATCTAAACGAACTCCAAAATTAATAAAGTAAATTTTCCCCGACTCCTAAAAATGAGCCGAACAAAATGAACTTTTACTCGGGCCTAAAATGCAATTTTTTTGAAAATACGCATTTTTTCCTAGGGCAAATAAACTCCGAAAAAAATCCAAAATTTGATTTATTTATTAAATCCTCATTTTTCCTAAATTTTGGGAAAGTCATATTATTCCCTCTCTTATTTTTGATATTGGAAAAATATATTGAAGATAAAATAAAAAATCCAATTGATCCTCTTTTCAAAATTTGAAAGAACTTCAAATATGAAAATTTCGAAATCTCCAACTCTCTCCGTGGGTCCTTGAGTTGCGTGAAATTTCTAGGATCAACAAAATGCAAGAAAATATGATATGCATGATGATCTAATGTATAACATTCCAAATTGAAAATTTGGGATGTTACATTTAAATTTGCCTCTTGCAGATTCCACCATTAAGAAACCTGTGGGAAGAATTAATGATGTTCTTATTGTTGCAAATAGGAATTATTTGCCCGTAGATTTCATTGTTCTTGATATAGATTGCAATCCTACATGTCCTATTATTCTTGGTAGAGCTTTCCTTCAAACGATTGATGCAATTATTGATATGAAAGAAGGAAATATTAGATTCCAATTTCCGTTAAGGAAGGGCATGGAACACTCTCCTAGGAATAAATTTAAATTACCTTATGAATCTATTGTGAGAGCTACTTATGGATTGCATACCAAAGATGACAATACCTAGATCTATTCGTGTTTTTATGCCTAGCTAGGGGCGTTAAACGATAGCGCTTGTTGGGAGGCAACCCAATTTTATTTTTGTTCTTTGCTTTTTGCTCCTATTTAGTAATAAATAATTCATCTAGCTTCTGTTTAGATGTGGTTTTATGTTTTAGTTAGTGTTTGTGCCAAGTAGAACCTTTGGAAAGACTTGGGTGAAGTCTTTGCGATCTTGCTGTAAAAAAACAGAAACTTTTGCTCTCACGAGAATAGCTGTCATTATTTACAGAAGGGTGCTTTTAGGTTGATTTAGGGGGATATGAACCATAGAGAAGTTGGAATACAGTAGGTTTAACACAAATATAAATAAAGAATGAGTTCATTACAGTACCTTAAAGTGGTGGTTTATTTTCTTATACTAACGGAGCTCATGAGATTTTCTGTTGAAGTTTTGTGTTGTGAGGTTTTCAAGTTTTGGGTAAAGATTTGATGGATTTTTGAATAAGGAGCGGCAAGAGCCTAAGCTTGGGGATGCCCAAGGCACCCCAAGGTAAAATTTAAGGACAACCAAAATCCTAAGCTTTGGGATGCCCCGGAAGGCATCCCCTCTTTCGTCTTCGTCTATCGGTAACTTTACTTGAGGCTATATTTTTATTCACCACATGATATGTGTTTTGCTTGGAGCGTCTTGTATGATTTGAGTATTTGCTTTTTAGTTTACCACAATCATCCTTGCTGTAAACACCTTTTGGGAGAGACACACATGAATCGGAATTTATTAGAATACTCTATGTGCTTCATTTATACCTTTTGAGCTAGACAATATTGCTCTAGTGCTTCACTTATATCTTTTTAGAGCACGGTGGTGGTTTTATTTTATAGAAATTGTTGATCTCTCGTGCTTCACTTATATTATTTTGAGAGTCTTTTAGAATAGCATGGTAATTTGAGTTGGTTATAAAATTAGTCCTAATATGATGGGCATCCAAGATGGGTATAATAAAAACTTTCATATAAAGTGCATTGAATACTATGAGAAGTTAATTCTTTATGATTGTTTTGAGATATGAAGATGGTGATATTAGAGACATGCTAGTTGAGTAATTGTAAATTTGAGAGATACTTGTGTTATAGTTTGTGCTTCCCGTAGCATGCATGTATGGTGAACCGTTATGTGATGAAGTTGGAGCATGATTTATTTATTGATTGCCTTCCTTATGTGTGGAGGTCGGATCGCGCGATGGTTAACTCCTACCAACCCTTCCCCTAGGAGCGTGCGTGAAGTACTTTGTTTTGGTGACTTGTAGATTTTTGCAATAAGTATGTGAGTTCTTTATGACTAATGTTGAGTCCATGTATTATACGCACTCTCACCCTTCCACCATTGCTAGCCTCTCTAGTACCGCACAACTTTCATCGGTACCATACACCCACCATATACCTTCCTCAAAACAGCCACCATACCTACCTATTATGGCATGCCATGCAACTTTCCACCGTTCCGTTTATTACGACACGCTCCGTCATTGTCATATTTCCTTGCATGATCATGTAGTTGACATCGTATTTGTGGCAAAGCCACTCTTCATAATTTTTTCATACATGTCACTCTTGAATCATTGCACATCCCGGTACATCACCGGAGGCATTCACATAGAGTCATATTTTGTTCTAAGTATTGAGTTGTAATTCTTGAGTTGTAAGTAAATAAAAGTGTGATGATCTTCATTATTAGAGCATTGTCCCAGTGAGGAAAGGATGATGGAGACTATGGTTCCCCCACAAGTCGGGATGAGACTCCGGACTAATAAAAAAAGGGAGGCCATAAAAAAAGAGAAAAGTCCCAAATAAAAAAATGAGAGAAAAAGAGAGAAGGGGCAATGCTACTATCCTTTTTCCACACTTGTGCTTCAAAGTAGTACCATGATCTTCATGATAGAGAGTCTCCTATGTTGTTACTTTCATATACTAGTGGGAATTTTTCATTATATAACTTGGCTTGTATATTCCAATGATGGGCTTCCTCAAAAGTGCCCTAGGTCTTCGTGAGCAAGCAAGTTGGATGCACACCCACTTAGTTTTCTTTTGAGCTTTCATACACTTATAGCTCTAGTGCATCCATTGCATGGCAACCCCTACTCACTCACGTTGATATCTATTAATGGGCATCTCCATAGCCCGTTGATACGCCTAGTTGATGTGAGACTATCTTCTCCTTTTGTCTTCTCCACAACCACCATTCTATTCCACCTATAGTGCTATGTCCATGGCTCACGCTCATGTACTGTATGAAGATTGAAATTTTTTTAAAATACTAAAGTATGAAACAATTGCTAGGATGAAACCGGGGTTGTGCATGATTAAATACTTTGTGTGATGAAGATAGAGCATAGCCAGACTATATGATTTTGTAGGGATAGCTTTCTTTGGCCATGTTATTTTGAGAAGACATGAGTGCTTTGTTAGTATGCTTGAAGTATTATTATTTTTATGTAAATATTAAACTTTTGTCTTGAATCTTTTGGATTTGAACGTTCATGCCACAATAAAGAAAATTACATTGACAAATGTGTTAGGTAGCATTCCACATCAAAATTCTGTTTTTGTCATTTACCTACTCGAGGACGAGCGGGAATTAAGCTTGGGGATGCTTGATACATCTCCAAAGTATCTATAATTTCTGATTGTTCCATGCTATCATATTATCTATTTCGGATGTTTAATGGGCTTTAATTTGCTCTTTTATATTATTTTTGGGACTAACCTATTAACCGGAGGCCCAGTGCCAGTTTCTGTTTTTTTTGCCTATTTTAGAGTTTTGCAGAAAAGGAATACCAAACGGAGTCCAAACGGAATGAAACCTTCGCGATGATCTTTCTTGGACCGAAAGCAAACCAGAAGACTTGGAGTTGAAGTCAGAGACGCAACGAGGCATCCACGAGGCAGGAGGGCGCGCCCAGGGGGATACGCGCACCCCCACCCTTGTGGGCCCCTCATAACTCCACCGACCTAGGTCTTTTGCCTATATATACTCTTATACCCTAAAAACATCAGGGGGAGCCACGAAACCACTTCTCCACTGCCACAACCATCTGTACCTGTGAGATCCCATCTTGGGGCCTTTTCTGGCAATCTGTCGGAGGGGGAATCGATCACGGAGGGCTTCTACATCAACACCATTACCTCTCCGATGAAGCGTGAGTAGTTTACCATATACCTTCAGGTCCATAGTTATTATCTAGATGACTTCTTATCTCTCTTTGATTCTCCATACAAAGTTCTCCTTGATGTTCTTGGAGATCTATTCGATGTAATACTCTTTTCCGATGTGTTTGCCGAGATCCGATGAATTGTGGATTTATGAACAAAATTATCTATGAATATTATTTGGTTCTTCTCTGAATTCTTATATGCCTGATTTGATATCTTTGTAAGTCAGTTTGAATTATCGGTTTAGTTTGGCCTACTAGATTGATCTTTCTTGCCATGGGAGAAGTGCTTATCTTTGGGTTCAATTTTGCGGTGTCCTTTCCCAGTGATAGTTGGGGCAGCAAGGCACGCATTATATTGTTGCCGTCGAGGATAAAAATATGGGGTTTATATCATATTGCTTGAGTTTATCACTCTACATCATGTCATCTTGCTTAATGCGTTACTCCGTTCTTATGAACTTAATACTCTAGATGCATGCTGGATAGCGGTCGATGTGTGGAGTAATAGTAGTAGATGCAACATCGTTTCGGTCTACTTGACACGGACGTGATGCCTATGTTCATGATCATTGCCTTACATATCTTCATAATTATGTGCTTTTCTATCAATTGCTCGGCAGTAATTTGTTCACCCACCGTAATACATGCTATCTCGAGAGAAGCCACTAGTGAAACCTATGGACCCCGGGTCTCTTTTCCATTATATTGCATCTCTTTTCCATATTGTTGAATCTCGTTTACTATTTTGCAATCTTTACTTTCCAATCTATATAACAAAAATACCAAAAATATTTACTTGATTATCTCTATTAGTTTTCACTTTTGCGAGTAACCGTGAATGGATTGACGACCCCTTTATCGCGTTGGTTGCAAGTTCTTGATTGTTTGTGCAGGTATTCAGTGACTTGTGCGTCATCTCCTACTGGATTGATACCTTGGTTCTTCAAACTGAGGAAAATACTAACGCTACTTTGCTGCATCACCCTTTCCTCTTCAAGGGAAAACCAACGCAAGCTCAAGAGGTAGCAGCAACCCCGGAGTGACAATAGTCAGGACCACTCCCGATGATGGCAGTAGTTTGAGGAGTTCATGTATTCATCATGTGTTAATGCTTTGTTCCGGTTCTCTATTAAAAGGAGGCCTTAATATCCCTTAGTTTCCAATAGGACCCCGCTGCCACGGGAGGGTAGGACAAAAGATGTCATGCAAGTTCTTTCCATAAGCATGTATGACTATTTACGGAATACATGCCTACATTATATTTATGAACTAGAGCGAGTGCCGTATCACCCTAGGTTATAACTGTCTCATGATGAATATCATCCAACGAGTCACCGATCCAATGCCTACGAATTTATCATATATTGTTCTTGCTAAGTTACTACTGCTAGTGCTATCGTTACTGCTACAATATCACTGCTATCACTGTTACCGTTACTATTTCTACTACTGCTATCATCAAAACTATCATATTACTGTGCTACTAATCACTTTGCTGCAGATAATTAATCTCCAGGTGTGGTTGAATTGACAACTCAGCTGCTAATACCTTCGAATAATCTTTGGCTCCCCTTGTGTCGAATCTATAAATTTGGGTTGAATACTCTACCCTCGAAAACTATTGTGATCCCCTATACTTGTGGGTTATCAGCGGGCCTGCCCATGGAAAGCCTGTTAATGGCATGTTCGCATATAGCCCATTGACAGCCCGCTAACTCATGGCCCGTTAAGGCCTATCCGGATTTGGCCCAGTAGCATCATCTGGGCCGTCCAATATGATTCTAGACCGTTGGAACTTCTGGCCCATGTATGGCCCATGACGTCTTTCGGCCTATATGAGGCCATTTGAACTCTGGGCCCATTAACAGCCCATGGTGAAACTGTCCCATAATGAACAATGTATCACTTTATAGCCATTAACGTCCCATTATTCCATTAGGCCGTTTCCAGCCCATATTATCTTTCGGCCTTCTAAGGGACCATTTGTTCTTGGGCTCATTTCTAGCCTTTGATTCCTTACAGTCCGTTACTAGCCTGTTCTGCTTGTGGGCCAAATCCAGCCCGTTGTTACAGTCGGCCCATTTGTGGCTCGTTAATCTGTTGGACTGTTTTCATAGCATCATCAAATACGACCTATTAACGGCCCGTTATGCCTGTCGATAGAATTAAGCTCGTTGTACATATCGGCCTATTAACGGCCCGTTATGCTCGGGCCATAAACTCATGATTTCTATTCTAGCCCATTTATGACCCATATTGCGTTCCTTTTTTTGGTCCACGAATTGTACGACCCATGTTTGGCCAATCGATCATGCGGCCCGTAGAAGGCCCATTGATTTTACGACCCGTAGAAGGCCCATGGTTCCTACGGCCCGTACGAGGCCCATGGTCACTACCACAGTAACAGGACCATGGTTACAATAGTCTGTATGTTGCCCATGGTTATTGTGGCCTAGTTTAAAAATATTTTATTGTGGCCACTAGCAAACTGCGGAAAAATAGTTGCAGTGACTACAACCAAACAAATAAACAAGACAATAAGGAAATAAATAAGCAAGCAACTTACGCTATTACGGCTATTATACATATTACATTCACTAAGCATCAAAGTTCGCCACCACTGCGAATAGGGGGGACAAAGCAGCATATTACATACACTAGGCGTCTAAATTGGCCACCAGTGCAAATAAACACGACAGCAAAATAAGTCCAGAACTGAAACCACTTCAGAAGAGCTCAATAAACGATATCCTAGATACCCACCATGATGACAAGACGCTTGGCAAGCTTATTAGCTTTCTCTTATTTGGCGCTTAAATCCTCCAGCGCTTACTGTGTCACCAGAAAGTATGCATATGAATTCCGTAGGGACTTCCCTAGTCCTTCGGCTTCGTGTTGCAACACATCTGATCAATGTCTTTCAACTTGAAGTTGAGACTCAAGAAGTCGAACTGATTCAGGCAGAGAGTTCGAAGAGCTTGTGCCAGCAGGAGTGGCTAGTAACTCGAACACTACATCAAAACAGGACTTTGGGATTGTCTCACTGTCTTCAAGATAGTTTTTATCAGCTTTCTTGGAGACCAATAGGGATGTCTCGCTATCTTGAACCTTATCTGCATTACTTCCTTTACCACTGCATAACGGGGTACTCTTCTCCAATATCTTGTCTGCATTCTAAAAGAGAAACAAGCAGACATATCACATGTTTACCATGTTGTATATGAAACTTATTTTGGTAAACCAGTTCAGTAGTAAGGTGAATAGGATAACAACATGAAACAAACACATATCTATGTACTATAGTCATTGTATGGTCTATATCATTCTAGTTTATGTTGCCAAATCAAGATAGTGACAGTTCAAATCATATCTGTTTAAGACAAAGCAGCATAGACGGAATATAAGTGCGGGAAACTACACATCACTAACAACACTTGTAATGTGCATGACATGAGAACATAACTGTTTATTAAATTGAAACTGAATCAACATAGAGCAAGTTACAACAGCAAACCAGTTAAAGAAACATGTTTAAAACGTAGCTATTGCACCATTGGAGTTTCAATTGCATTCTTCAAATTTGAAATTAGTTGGTATGAGTAAATACAATGATGCAAGAGCAAAGGAGTATGAACCATAGCTACGGAACCTGACCTGAGAACAATTATTCTTTTGCTTTAAGCATTGACTTGGAGTTGAGAGTGGTGGTCCTCGTGCTTTGGCCACTGCAGTTGCCTTACTAACTGCTCATGTTTGGGTGCTCTGTGGTGGAGAAGGTGTTGTGTCAACTGGAATTGGGTTACTATTTGCTCGGGTTGGGGTTAGAAGAGGTGTAGCTGGTTGTTTGTCCAACTAGGTAGGGGTACAATCTGCGAGAGTCCGGGTTATGTGTGGTGGGGCTGGTTCTTAGGCAAGTACAACCGTGGTTCTATCTGCATCGACGGGTAGCACTATCCTTTCTGAAGACCGTGTTTCTTCTCCCTTAGATACTGCCATCACCCCTCCAATTCAAATGGTTGATAAACAAGAAAAGTAATTGAATGTACAGACATTGTATGATAGACAGGTGCAATGGATAGTGGGGAATAAAAGAGGGCATGAAGTAATTCACACTTATGTTGTCTAATCAAACAACATAGCATGACACAATTTCAAATGTATGATGGCTAACTAAAGAGGATAGCATGACATAATTTCACATATATGATGGCTAACTAAATAGGATAGAATGACATAATTCAAAATATGATGACTATGTAAACAGGATGACATGCTATAATTCACATACATATCGTCTATGGAAACCAGATGGCATGATATAATTCACGGATAGAATGACAAAATTAAAAATATGATGACTATGCAAACATGATGAGATGATATAACTAATATGATGTCTTTATTAAATGGGATTGCATGGCCTAATTCAGATACATACTGTCTATGTAAACATGATGGCATGATATAATTCAAATATATGATTTATATACTAAGCAAGTAAGCAGATGGCAATCGCATATATAATGTCTAAACTAAGCAGATGTCATTCAATATTTTGTATATGATGTAAAAACGAAGCAATGCAAGACAACATACGCATGATATGAGTAATATAACCCTACCAAGTTTGAGCATACACCTCGGGGGGGGGGGTGAATAGGAGTGGGCATCTGTCTCTGAATCCTCCTCTGAAGAGCTACCTGTAACCCACAACATATCTGCTTCATCAGGTAGCATTCTCTGCTCCGAAGACCTTGTTTTCACTCCAGATTTTTCCATCACCAATTCAAATGGCGGATACACGGAAAGAGTAGTTGAATATAAGAACATTGTCTACAAATTGAATACATGATAAAAAAGGATGGCATGATATAATTCACATATATGATGCTTGGCTAAACAACTTGGCATTGCATAATTCACATACATAATGCCTTGCAACAAGATAGCATTGCATAATTCACATATATAATGCCTTGCAACAAGATGGCATTGCATAATTCACATATATATATGGTAATTAGACACTAAACAGGTGGAATTCACACAATGAATGTCTAAACTAAGCAAATGACATAGCAAGGCAAGACACCATATGCACAATATGAGCAATATAACCATGCCAAGTTAAGAGCATACACCTCGAGGGGGGGGGAGTTGAACTGGTCATCTGTCTCTGAATCCTCCTCTGAGGAGCTATCCGTAACCAGCAAGATATGCGCTTCGTCAGGTAGCATTGGCTGCTCTAAAGATCTTGTTTTCACTCCAGATTTTTTCATCACTGGGTCAAATGGCTGATGCACTGGAAGAGTAGTTGAATGTACTTACATTTTTGAAAAATGTACTACGCAATGAAAAAAGGATGGCACGATATAATTCACATATAAGATGACTGGCTAAGCAGGATGGCATTGCAAAATTCACATATATGATGTCGGGCTAAATAAGATGGTATTGATAATTCACATATATGATATAGAAAGTAAAAAGATGGCATTCACACAAAGCGTGTCTAAACTAAGAAGATGGCATTTTTAATGTATACAGTAACCAATGCAAGGCGCCATATGCATGATATGACCAACATCAGCATGGCAAGTTAGAGCAAAGACCTCAAGGGGTAAATAGCAGTGGTCTGCTCCCTCTGAATCCCCCTCTGAACAGTTATATTCCTCTTGATTACAATCTGCAATGGGGGGAGGGGTTGCCTTTGCGCCCACCATGGAGTGACGTCTGCATGGAATTTTATTGCCACGTAAGGCTCGTTTCTTTTGCTCTACATGTTCAGCACCATTGTGTACAATAACTGACATGCATAGGAATAAAATATAGTGAGATTATGTAAGGAGTGCATGCAGAAATCTAGAGTGATGGTAGCAACCTGTGGATAGATCCAAAACTAGTGATAGTAGGCAGATAATAGCTTCCGTTAAAAAATACAGACAATGGCTCCTTTACTATTTGTTTCCCATCCAACATGAAACTCATAGTAGACACCCGAGATTAACCAGGTAGTAAACAAATAATATTCATTGTTGTGCCAATATGTACCCCACAACCATTTTAAAACTTAAGTTTAAGCATTAGTTTGGAGCTGACTCAGAGTCTTACAGGTGAACAGGACGATAAGTAGTAGGTAATATTAAGCGATGCATAGCGTAAGCAGACACGAAAGAGTGCAACCTCTCTTGCGGACCCGTGTAGTGCTCGTGGTCATCTGCTTAGTTGATGATGGTAATGCAGTTGTGGTGGCTACCGGCAGTGTGGAAGGAGATTTGAGGTGGCGAAAGATAGTCTGGAGGGCGGATCCCTGCTGTGCTGGACCCTTCTGTTGTTGGAGCAGCTAAGCTGGGGTCGACGATGGTGCGGCAGGAGCGGAACAAACCACACAAGGTTTTCTTTGACACCTGCCTGTAAAGAAGTAATTTTGTAAGGGCTCGTTTGAATTGGAGGATTCTAACAACGCAGGGATAGGAAATACACAGGAATAGGATAGGAATGCACGTGCAAAATATAGCCTATGCAAATACATGATTTTTGTCAATCTGGGTGTTTGGTTCACAGGAATACAAAGAAGCATTGTCGAATTAAGTCAAACCACAAGAAAATGTACAGTTATAATGCTATTATGCTACTATCACTTAGTCTTTTCTTCATGAATAAGAATTTAAAAAGGAGGTCCAAGTGGATATTAAAATTCCTATGGTTTTTGTTTGAAAGAGACACTAAAGGAATAAGTAATACTTTGTACCTAGGTCACTTCCCTACTAGCTCAACTCTCAGGCCCATCTACACATGCATAGCTCCAAGGCGCAGAAATAAATAATGATGGCTTTCGAGAGAGTCTATCACAGATAGCTAACTTGCCTAGTACCCACTGCTTGTCATATAGGAGAAACTAATCGTATTCCTCATCACTACACATGCTCAGTGGACAATATATATAACATGTAAAGTAAACAAGCAATGCAACAAGTGTACAACCTCTATGGCGAAGCCATGTCGATCTCAGCATCATTGGGTTGGTAGCTGAGGATGTTGGGGCTGATGTGGCTGTCAGAGGAGGGAAGAAGATCTTAGGCATATGGAGATGGAGTCGAGGGTACTGCTCCGCTGTGATGGAGGTTTCATCATTGGAGCACCTCCGGTGAGGGGTACAACGGCGAGGCTGAAGCAGGACAAGAGAGACAACGTTAACCTGAAGTGGTATTCTAATAGCATCTCCAATAGACGATGTAAATAAAATACATCACAAAAAGTGCTATATGTAAAATACATCAGCCGCTCATCTCTGCACTTAACTATTGAAACTGAATTTAACTGTCTAAACTGAATATTGCGGTCGAAACTGAATTTTACTGTCGAAACTGAACGCACTAGTAGAAGAAAAGCAGTGACCTAATAGTTTTCGCCACTTGAGCACTAGTGGCAGAGGAGCAGTGATCTAAACCGGTAGTCGCTCCAGCAGAGAATGTACTACCAGAGAGCAGCCGGGGCAGCTGGTCGTGCAGCAGCAGTAGCTCATGCGAGATCTGGGGCAGCTGGTCGCATAGCAGCATCTTGGGTAGCAGCAGCAGGGACTCAAGCGAGGTGCCGGAGTTGCTGCTCATGCAGCAGCAGCGCGAGAAAGAGTAGAGCGGCAACGCAAGAAAGAGCAGCAGCGTGAGCTAAAGCAAGAGCAGACGAGGCAGGGAACTGAGAGCAAGAGCAGAGCAGTAGCGCGGGTGAGGGCCGAAGCAGCAGGGCCAACAAGAGCCGGAGCAGCAGCAACTCCTACTGATGTGGACGTCGCAACCGAGGGATCAACGTCATGGAGGAAGTGGCTGTCAATGCTGCCGTAGATGGAGCCACGCCATGGAGGCTTCGGACCGAGAGCCTGCAGCATCGTGAGATCGAATCAAGAAGAAAATGCAGCGATTACTGTAGAACCTCTTTGGTGGCGCCGATTAGGCCTGAGCTTCATCCCAGGAATAGGTGATGGTGCTGCTCTTTCGGTGGTGCAGGTGAAGATGACATTGTGCGAATGTAGGTGGCACGATAGACGAGACGAACATCGGGGCAGCTCCTTGGAGGTGGAGGACGTGGTGGTTGAACCGGTCGGATGATGAGATCGATGACGGATCCTCATTTGGTGCGGTGGATGAGGGACATCGAGCTGTTGCGGTGGACGATGTCGTCGGGGAAGAGGATCCGGCTGGGTGGCAGATGGAGGAGGGTGTGGGGCTTCGCGGGTTTTCACGGCCTCAGTGTTCGAATGGCATGCGGAGGGGATGGGAGGGGGCAACCATGGCTTAGGGACGCGCTTGTCTGAAATGTGGGGTAATTTACAAAAGTACCCCCATTGATTTGAACCAGGTGATTCTTTCGGTTCAGGGGTATCACAGGAATTTTGCGTGTCGGGATTCCGGAGGAGGTGGGAGTATTCGCGTGCATTGTAATTTTGGGATAGCAAGGCGCGGGTGGAGATTGAGGGTGTTGGTGTCAAAACCGGCGGATCTCGGGTAGGGGGTCCCGAACTGTGCGTCTAGGCGGATGGTAACAGGAGACAAGGGACACGATGTTTTTACCCAGGTTCGGGCCCCCTCGATGGAGGTAAAACCCTACTCCTGCTTGATTGATATTGATGATATGGGTAGTACAAGAGTGGATCTACCACGAGATCAAGGAGGCTAAACCTTAGAAGCTAGCCTATGGTATGATTGTTGTTCTTGTCCTATGGACTAAAACCCTTCGGTTTATATAGACACCGGAGAGAGCTAGGGTTACACAGAGTCGGTTACAATGGTAGGAGATCTACATATCCGTATCGCCAAGCTTGCCTTCCACGCCAAGGAAAGTCCCATCCGGACACGGGACGAAGTCTTCAATCTTGTATCTTCATAGTCTTGGAGTCTGGCCGATGATGATAGTTCGGCTATCCACACACCCCCTAGTCCAGGACTCCCTCAGTAGCCCCTGAACCAGGCTTCAATGACGACGAGTCCGGCGCGCATATTGTCTTCGGCATTGCAAGGCGGGTTCCTCCTCCGAATAATTCATAGAAGATTGTGAACACCAGGATAGTGTCCGGCTCTGTAAAATAAATTCCACATACCACTGTAGAGAGAATAATATTTACACAAGTTCGATCTGCTGACGTATCTTGTGGCGTGACGTCACACCACAACCAAGATTTTACTCGAATCGTTTTTATTATACCACCTCAGCGTGTTTAGCGAAGCGGTTTCCTTGGCACGTCTTGTCGAAGCAGAGATCGTGTTCCCCTTATTCCGGGATTCCCATCAATACGGACGTGGGTAACCCAACCGCGCCATTGATTGCTGCGCTTGGGAGATAAGCGAGTTTTATCAGGCCGGTGGGGACGCATAGTTTCGTCCGCCCATATATAAGGGGATAAGGATCCACCTTTTTTACCTAAGCCTTCTTCCTCCTTTGCTTATCCATCTCCGCGCACTCGAGCTCCAGCGCCCAAGTCCGCACATCTCACCTCGACCTTCTCCAGCCATGTCCGGAGCGGGAGGCAAGTGGATGGCCTCCTCCGTTACGGAGGGGTACATTAAGAAGCTGCGCAGCGCCGGATATCTGTCCAGCGACATCGCGCACCGGCTCCCCGACGAGGGGCAGCTCATCCCCACCCCCGGGCCCCATGAGAGGGTGGTATTCCTTCCCCATTTCCTCCGCGGACTGGGCTTCCCACTCCACCCCTTTGTCCGGGGGCTCATGTTCTACTACGGCCTGGATTTCCACGACCTGGCCCCGAATTTCATCCTCAATATCTCGGCGTTTATCGTCGTGTGCAAGGCCTTCCTCTGCATCCAGCCCCACTTTGGCTTGTGGCTAAAGACCTTCAATGTCAAGCCGAAGGTTGTGAAGGGCAGCCAAGCGGAGTGCAGAGGCGCCATGGTGGGCAAAATTCCCAACGTCACTTGGCTCGAGGGCGCCTTCGTGGAAACCATCAAAGGGTGGCAATCGGGGTGGTTCTACATCACCGAGCCGCGTGACCCTAAATGGGCAGCGGCCCCCGAATTCAGATCTGGCATCCCCATGCGGCTCACCTCCTGGAAACAGAAGGGCCTGCTATGGGGTAGTTTGGAAGAGCTGACCGGACTCCAGTCCTGTCTCCAAACCCTGGTGAACAAGAAGCTCAAGCTTGTCAACATGATCCAGGTCTAGCTCGTCCGCAGGATTCTCCCCTGCCAACAACGGGACTTCAATTTGTGGGAGTTTGATCCGGCACAGCACCGGACCTTGAGCGGGCTCTTCGACACTACGTACGAAGATGCCTGGAGGGTGCTGTTCAAGGGCGTCGAAGCTCCCGCATCCGCTACCGAAGATCGCGGATTCAGCTTGCAGCGTCCAGCTGGCGAGGTAAGCCATGTTATCCTTTATGGGACACTTGCTCTTCATGTTTTGACTTTATGCGGGATCTAAACGCCCAACACCTTTAACTGGCCTGGCAAGCAACGTCCGGACAGGTTAACTGTCCGGCTCCCCTTCCAGAAGACCCAGCGGATGCCCGTCTAACAGGGCTGCTGGTCCCGGCACTTTACGTAGTGCCGGAGAAGAAGGCCAAGAAGAAGGCCACGGGAACCCGAAGGAGTTCCCGGCGTCAGGTGGTATCGGATTCATCGTCCGATGACTCTGAGGCGGACTCCTCCCACGAGGACGAGGAGGAGAAGAAAGAGGCCTCTCCCCCAGTGGGGGGGAGAAGAAGAGGAAGGCCTCCCCAACGAGGGAGGCCGAAGGGTCCAAGAAGGGAAGGACCCTTCTCCCGGACTGTTCCGCCAACGTCGGCGACGGCGACGAGGAGTGGCCCTCAAGGGCCAAGCCCCTGGCGAGATCGTAAGTATCCGGACTCCCGAATAACTTCATGATTTTTCTTTTCGCCACACGGTGTCTTTCTAATGCCGCATACAACCCTGCAGTCCGCCCAAGGACGATCTTCCCGCTTCGTCGAGCGGGTCCTTGGGTACGTCGGATGTGGATAGTGCTTCACTTCCGACCGCCTCCACCCCCCGTGACGCCGACGACACCGAGGTGGGATCCCAGAGAGGGACCCACCAGGAGGAGGAGGCCCCGGAGGTGCCACAGGGCAACCTCCCGGACTTCGTACCGGACTCCGCACCGGAACCTGCAGTGGTTTCGGAATCCGGCGGGCGGCCCCTTCGTAAGAAGGACAAGACTGTGACGCCAGCAGCCTCCGTCCAACCAGAGGCGCCGGATAACTTGCTGGAGGCGCTCAACGGCGCTTCCATCAAAGAGGAACACCGCACTGTCATGAGTGCGGTGATTCAGAAGGTTCAGCTCGCCAAAAGCGGGCTGACCGAGGCCTGCAGCAGCCTTCTAACAGGCTTTGAGGTAAGAATTTTAATATATGTAAAATAGTACTGCATAGACAGTAGCCCCTGATGCTCGGTTCGGTGTTCGGAAAGAAAAGCCGGACTGAGGATCTAAAAAGATATACGCAGGAGTCTTAAAAGGTATGTCAATATGGGATTGCAGGCTGCACTGCTGACCTCTGCCGCACTGACTGCGGAGGTCAATGCTTTGAAGCAAAGCCTCGAGCGGTCTAAGAGCGAGCTCGGTCATGCCAAGAAGCAGCTCGAGGACAAGGAAGGTGAGTAACACCTTATTAAAGTTGTACCTTACAGAAAAGGATTTGGTTGCAAGAGAAATGACAAGGATAACGTGGGTACTCCAGGGGCCACAAACGAGGTGGCGACCCTGAAGGAGGCAGTGTCCGCGGCCGAACGTAATGCGGCTGCGGAGCGTGCTGGGCGAGAGAAGCAGGAGGCGCGGGTGGCGGAGGTATAGCAAGAGCTCCAGGCTCTCGTGGAAAAACATGAGAGTTTGGAGTGCGACTCGAAGACTCGAGAGTCCGAGCTTGCATCGGCTCTTGAGAGTGCCAAAGCCGCTAAGGCCGAAGCCCACAAGGCCCTCCAGGAAATCGAGGCGTTGAAGAAAATAGGGGCGGGTAAGGCATTTTTCATGCAAAGCAAGCATGTGAATGTGAATTACCTATTACTTACCCGAATTCGGAGCTCTCCAGGAGCGTTCGCAGATCTGCCCCACAGCGTGTCCGATGCTACCGCTTTCTACAGGGCCGAGGAGGGGAGCTCGACGGAGAAGGTCTTCTGGTCTCAGTATGCTGAGGCCGGACATCCGGTGCCCCTTAGTGACCAGCTGAAGCAGCTGGTCGAGCTCCACAAGGTGGCCGAATAGGCCATGAAGGGCCTCATAGTTCGGCTGTGGCCCAAGGAGGCCATGCCTGGGAGCTACTTCGGCCTGGTGCGGCGGCTGGTGGATGCTTGTCCATGGGTTGAAGTCATCAAGCACTCCGCCTGCATTGAAGGTGCCCGTCGGGCCCTTGCCCGTGCTAAGGTGCACTGGGGCAAGATGGACGCTGAGAAGCTTGTGATGGACGCGCCACCGCCGGGCAAGGAGTATCGCATGCCCGAGATGTATTATAAGGGTGTCCTAAAGGGTGCCCACATTATTGCGGGTGAGTGCTCCAAAGATGTAATATTTGAGTAGACTCGCATTTTGTTATCCTGTGCGCTGAAAACTTTGTTCATATGCGCTAAGCAACGCTTGTTAATTTAAAATATTACCTTCTGTGCGGCCGTTTATTAAATCTGAGAGATGGCAAGTCATCGGCTTCGGCCCCCATGCCACGAGTGTTGGGGTGTTCGGGATAAACTTGAGCGCTCTTGTTCCCATTTTTGGGTCCATCTAGGGAGGCGCTCAACACAACGAGCAAGGCAACCGGACTTATAGTGCTTGAACACTCTCACTTAGCCATAGAATTCTATAATTTTAAATTTTGGCGAAGCCCCTAGTGTTCGGAAGACCGAGTTCAGGGTGCTATCCACGCCTGGGCCAGACGAAGTCGGTTCCTCGCTCTAAGCGGCATAAGTCTTTAGGGACTCGAAAAACCCTCTCGAATAGCGACCAGCTCTCGCCTTATCATGACGGTCAGTTTTAGCTTTCTCCACTGAGGCGCTCGCCTAGCTCAACTGGGGCGCAATCGCAGTGGTTCTCCCAGTGCTACCTTAGCCGATACAACGGAACGTAAGGTACCAAAACATGGGAGCCGGGCAAACCCAACTATTGACCCAAGACATGATTCAAAGCCGATGCATATAATGCTATAAGTTCGGGGTGCCGCACTTGTGAAAGTGTTCGGACTTATCACACCATAATATGGGGAACTTAAGCCCCTGGTGTATTTAGCCGTACCAAAGTGTACGGATGCAACATGTCATACATGAACATATGTATAAGAAAGGAATGCAGTTATAAGCAAAAAAGCGATGCATTGTTTATTCAAGAAGTACTGCCATGAATGCAGAATGATACAAATAGTGCGATAAGCAAGGGATGGGACTATTAAACATGTCCCCCTCCAGGGGTAGGCTACGGAATGATGTATAAAACAGATTTAATGCTCGTAATGGAGACCACCTGGATACTCGTCGTAGCCTTTCTCCTTACCTGGCTATTGCATCGTGAGTTCGGCAGGTCTACTGCCGGACAGGGCCTCTGGTGAACGGAGTCCTGTGGATAAGAAAAAAAGAAAGAGGAAAAAAAGGATGACACACTTTGGAGCCCCTGGTGTGGTTAAGCCGCATTCTGGGTCTATCATGGTCGTGCCCCTCCCCCTATGCCCATGGTATCTCCAGAGCATAATGATGTACGCGAAGGATCAGTGTTGCAATTTTGCAAGGGCTGGGGTTGGGGCCGCATTGCTACGCGTTCTCGGAACGTGCCAGGTGGTCTTGTTGTAGGTTACTCCGGGCGCGTTTAGCAGTGTCCGGCCGCTTAACGGCTGGACTCGAGAATTGCCTTAAGAGGCTGCTCTGTACTTCTGCCGCGAGAGCCGCTGTGTGTTCCTCCATTCGGAGGGAGCGTTCAGTGTTTCCGTTGACCGTGATGACTCCTCGAGGGCCTGGCATTTTGAGCTTATAGTGCGGCATCGCGTTGAACTTTGCAAATGCGGTCCGTCCGAGCAGAGCATGATAGCCGCTACGGAACGGAACTATGTCGAAGATTAACTCCTCGCTTCGGAAGTTATCCGGCGATCCGAAGACCACTTCCAGTGTAACTGAGCCTGTACAATTGGCCTCTACACCTGGTATGACGCCTTTGAAGGTCGTCTTTGTGGGTTTAATCCTTGAGGGGTCTATGCCCATCTTGCGCACTGTATCCTGATAAAGTAGGTTCAGGCTGCTGCCGCCGTCCATCAGGACTCTGGTGAGGTGAAATCCATCGACAATTGGGTCTAAAACCAATGCGGCGAATCTGCCGTGGCGGATGCTGGTGGGGTGGTCCCTTCGATCAAAAGTGATCGGGCAGGAGGACCATGGGTTGAACTTCGGGGCGACTGGCTCCATCGCGTATACGTCCCTGAGTGCACGCTTCCGCTCCCTCTTGGGTATGTGGGTTGCGTATATCATGTTCACCGTCCGCACTTGTGGGGGGAAACCCTTCTGTCCTCTATTGTTCGGCGGTCAGGTCTCTTCCTCGTCATCGCTATGCAGCCCCTTGTCATTGTTTTCGGTAATTAGCTTGCCTGCCTGCTTGAATACCCAACAGTCCCTGTTGGTGTGATTAGCTGGCTTTTCGGGGGTGCCGTGTATCTGGCACGAGCGGTCGAGTATTTGGTCCAAATTGGACGGACCCGGAGTAGTTCTTTTGAATGGCTTTTTCCGCTGACCGGGTTTGGAGCCTCTGAATCCGGCATTGACTGCCGTATCCTCAGTATTGTCGCCGTTAATGCGGCGTTTGTGCTTGTTGCGACGTGACCTGCCATTGCGGTCCTTGGTATCCGGACTGCCAGAATTTTTGCTGAGGTTGTTGCTGCGGGCTAGCCAGCTGTCCTCTCCCGCGCAGAAGCGGGTCATGAGTGATGTGAGGGCTGCCATGGATTTCAGCTTTTCCTGTCCCAGGTGCCAGGCAAGCCACTCGTCGCGGATGTTATGTTTGAAGGCCGCGAGGGCCTCCGCATCCGGACAGTCGACGATTTGATTTTTCTTAGTTAAGAACCGTGTCCAGAATTGTCTGGCCGATTCGTCTGGCTGCTGAATTATATGGCTTAGGTCGTCAGCGTCTGGTGGTCGCACATACGTGCCCTGGAAGTTATCAAGGAATGTGGCTTCCAGGTCCTCCCAACACCCAATTGATTCTGCTGGCAAGCTGTTAAGCTAATGCCGAGCTGGTCCTTTAAGCTTGAGTGGGAGGTATTTGATGGCGTGAAGGTCATCACCGCGGGCCATGTGGATATCAAGGAGATAGTCTTTGATCCAAACCGCGGGGTCTGTTGTGCCATCATAGGATTCAATATTCACGGGTTTAAACCCTTCGGGGATTTGATGATCCATTACTTCATCTGTGAAGCATAGTGGGTGTGCGGCGCCTCTGTATTGGGCTATATCACGACGTAGCTCAAACGAGCTTTGTCTACTGTGTTCGGCCCGGCCGGACTTGCTGTGTCCGGCGCGACGGTTGTCGTCGCGTGTCATGGGGCGCCCACGCGATCCATAGATCGATCTTGATTGTCTTGCCTTATCCTCCAATATATCTCGCAAGTCCAGAGCGTCCCCCTGTGGCTTTGTGCTTTTCGAGCGATGCCGGGGTACAGTTTTAGTGGAGGGCCTAGAGGCCTCTCTGTCGCGGCCACGGGGTGGTCGGTCAGCCGTATTGTGCGCTGGTGATGCAGGTTTATATGCCTCCTCCTCTAATCGGGGGAGCAGCTTGCATTTGGGGTAGCTTTTGGAGGGGCGTTCGAGTTCATGCTCTTTGGCCGCAAGGACTTCAGTCCATCTGTCGGCTAGCAGATCTTGATCAGCTCTAAGCTATTGCTGCTTTTTCTTGAGGCTTCTTGCCGTGGCCATAAGCCTGCGTTTAAAACGCTCTTGTTCGACAGGATCCTCAGGCACGACGAATTCGTCGTCGTCGAGGCTTGCCTCGTCTCCAGAGGGAGGCATGTAATTATCATCCTCTACCTCTTCGTCTGCCGCTCTCTCATGAGGGCTGGCTTCTCCGTCCTCCCGTGCTGAATCTTGCTGGAGGGGGTTGTCTTCGGCACTGTCTGGGGTGTTATTATCTCCGGTGCCGGAATCTCCATTCTTGCTGTGGTGGGATTTAGAGCGGCGCCGCGGACGCCGGCGCTTAGGCTGTTTCTTGGAGGGGTCTTCCTCCGCTGTTCCCTCGCTATTCCCATCCTTTGGGATATCCACCATGTATATGTCATATGACAAGGTGGCTTTCCAGTGCCCAGTAGGCGCTGGTTCTTGGTCGTCTCCGGCATCGTCGTCCATACCGTCGATGTCTTCGGAGTCAAAGTCTAGCATGTCGGTTAGATCGTCGACAGTGGCTACTAAGTGGGTGGTGGGTGGGCTTTGAATTTCTTCGTCGTCCGCATCCCAACCATCCTGACCGCAGTTCGGCCAGGGCTCTCCTGATAACGAGAGATACTTTAGCGAATTCAGGATGTCGCCGAAAGGTGAGTGTTGAAAGATGTCCGCAGCGGTGAACTCCATGATCGGCGCCCAACCGGATTCGATTGGTAGGGGCGCGAGGGGTTCAGAGTCCGGCGAGGAGTCCGGCACCTCGGAGTCACGAGCTTCACAAGGGACAAGGTCAGTATTCGGCTCCATCGTCGTAGAGGTTGCAGCCCCCGAGGCGGTGTCTAGCCACCTGTCCTCGATCTGCGCAGCCGACTCCGAATTAAGGGTCGGAGCGGACTCATGTGCGGCCTCCAGGGCACTGTCCGGCAGCAGACCTAAATCATGCCCATCGTGACAGTGCGGCGCGCTCGGCTGTGGCTCAAATCCATCGAAGATCAAGTCTCCGCGGATGTCATCCATGAAGTTCAGACTTCCAAATCTGACCTGACGGCCAGGGGCGTAGGTTTCGATCTGCTCCAGATGGCCAAGCGAATTGGCCCGCAGTGCAAAGCCGCCAAATACGAAGATCTGTCTGGGAGAAAAGTCTCACCCTGGAACGTCATTGTTGTTGACGATCGAAGGAGCCATCGAGTCTATCGGTGACGACACAGAGGAACTCTCAATGAAAGCACCAATGTCGGTGTCAAAACCGGCAGATCTCGGGTAGGGGGTTCCGAACTGTGCGTCTAGGCGGATGGTAACAGGAGACAAGGGACACGATGTTTTTACCCAGGTTTGGGCCCTCTCAATGGAGGTAAAACCCTACTCCTGCTTGATTGATATTGATGATATGGGTATTACAAGAGTGGATCTACCACGAGATCAAAGAGGCTAAACCCTAGAAGCTAGCCTATGGTATGATTGTCGTTCTTGTCCTATGGACTAAAACCCTCCGGTTTATATAGACACCGGAGAGGGCTAGGGTTACACAGAGTCGGTTACAATGGTAGGAGATCTACATATCCGTATGGCCAAGCTTGGCTTCCACGCCAAGGAAAGTCCCATCCGGACACGGGACGAAGTCTTCAATCTTGTATCTTCATAGTCTTGGAGTCCGGCCGATGATGATAGTTCGGCTATCCGGACAACCCTAGTCCAGGACTCCCTAAGAGGGAATTTTAGGAGCCCAATGAGACAAAGAGATATCTTAAAATTTTGGGATAACAAGTGCGGGTTGAAATTTCCGGACAAGCCTAACATGTACTGTACCAAATCAATTCACACTTCCCTCGACGAAAAAAACAAAAAGAAATCAATTCGCACCACACAAGATAGTCTAGTCCCGTTTAACTTTATGAGTTACTACAAATGCCATTCAAAACTTTGAATCCATGTTATGTTCAATTAAAACATTTCGCTAAATGTATAATGCATAACCTGCTACTCAAATGAACATTTTAGTGCATTCCAAACGTATATACTACTGCTTCAATATTTGAATAAGATCTATAATCATGATTGTTGTCAAGTTAAACCATTTGAATTTGTTTCTCTATTTTTAATAAGATCTACAATCATCATTGTTGTCAAGTTAAACCATTTTTTGTATATTATCTTCACAACACGACACATGATTACTGTCGAGTTAGATATGAACTATGGGTACTATATTAACTCGAACTCAAATTTTTGAATCCACTTTATGTTGATTTCAAATCACAGTACATTTCAAGCTCTAGCTAGATCTTCATAATCTAAACCATCACTACTGCAGGATGCTACTAACGTGACACTATGATGAGAGACCCTTTGACGAAACTGTGTGTGATGCATTAATCGCAAACGGTGATGTAAAAAACCATAAAAAAGATGCAAAACGTTTGCGATGAAGGGTACATCAAACATGGTTCAGATTTTAGTTGCATGTGTGATGCGGGGTATACGGTTCAGTTCAATTAACTGTTTGTGATGTGGCAGAACAAAAGAAACGGGAAGCCAGATGAAGGCGTGTGCGATATACGTGCTAAAATTGTAAGTAGCGGAGTAGTTTGATAGCAAGATAATTTGTAGCAAGCAAGTAACTATAGTAGTAACAAAAGTGCAGCAAGGTAGCCCAATCCTTTTGAGGCAAAGGATAGGCCAAAACGGTCTCTTATGATAAGCAAAGTGTTCTTGAGGGTACACGGGAATGTCATCTAGTCACTTTCATCATATTGGCTTAATTCGTGTTCGGTACTTTGATAATTTGATATGTGGGTGGACCGGTGCTTAGATGTTGTTCTTACTTGAACAAACCTCCTACTTATGATTAACCCTCTCGCAAGCATCCGCAACTACGAGAAAAGTATTAAGAATAAATTCTAGCCATAGCATTAAACTTTTGGATCCAATCGGTCCCTTACGGAATAGCACATAAACTGGGGTTTAAGCTTCTGTCACTCTCGCAACCCACCATCTAATATTTACTCCACAATGCATTCCCTTAGGCCCAAATATGGTGAAGTGTCATGTAGTCGACATTCACATCACACCACTAAGAGAATGACAACATGCATATCATCAAAATATCGAACACATACCAAGTTCACATGATTACTTGCAACATGATTTCTCCTGTGACCTCAAGAATGAAAGTAACTACTCACAAATGATAATCATGCTCAAGATCAGAGGGGTATTAAATAGCATAATGGATCTGAACATATAATCTTCCACCAAATAAACCATATAGTGATCAACTACAAGATGTAATCAACACTACTAGTCACCCACAAGCACCAATCTATAGTTTCGGTGCAAAGATTGAACACAAGAGATGAACTAGGGTTTGAGAGAAGTTGGTGCTGTTGAAGATGTTGATGAAGATAGCCCTCCCGAAGATGGGATAGTTGTTGGTGATGATGATGATGATTTCCCCCTCCAGGAGGGAAGTTCCCCCGGCGGAATCGCTTCACTGGAGGGCAAAAGTGCTCCTGCCCAAGTTCCGCCTCGAGGCGGCGGCGCTTCGTCCCAAAAGTCCTATCCTTAATTTTCTAGGTCAAATGACTTACATACCAGAAGATGGGCACCGTAGGTGGGCCGAGGAGGGTAACACCCACTAGGGCACGCTTGGGCCTCCTGGCGCGCCGAGGTGGGTTGTGCCCACCTAGTGGCCTCCTCTGGTACTTATTTTCTCCAATAATTCTTAAATATTACATCAAAAATCCTCAGGAAGTTTTACCTCATTTGGAGTTGTGCAGAATAGGTAGCTTGACGTAGCTTTTTCAGGTCCAGATTTCCAACTGCCAGAATTCTCCCCCTTTGTGCATACCTTGCATATTATGAGAGAAAAAGGCATTAGAATTACTCCAAAAAGCATTATTATATAATAAAATAACATAAGTAACAGTAGGAAAACATGATGCAAAATAGACGTATCAACTCCCCCAAGCTTAGAGCTTGCTTGTCCTCAAGCAAAAAGTGAGATTGAAAAACATGTCCACATGCTTAGAGAGAGAGGTGTTGATAAAAACAAAAATACGGACATAGCAGCATCATGTGAATTATTATAACAGCAACAAACTTTAACATAATACTTTTATCACAAAACTTTTATCATAGACTTGTCATGAACAAGTGACAATTCATCGCAGCATCGAAATATAAAGCATAAACTCTATTGGAAACCAACAAACTATGTTCTCAGTTAACTTTGCAACTACAATTCATCATCTTTTCAGGAAGGGTCGCGTATCGGAGCCTTTAGGCAAGTCCACATACTCAACCATCATTTAGTCTTCTATAATTGCTAACACTCACCGTGTACACGTGAGCAAAACGTTTCAAGCGGACACATAGAAAGATAGGGGCTTATAGTTTCGCCTCCAAACGCACTCACCTCAAATGTGATGTCAACAATAATAACTCATGCTACCAATATTCAACTGGATATATGTGCCTAGATCTTTCCTTGCCACATGATGCTTGCCAAAGGAGAAAAATAAAAGGAATAGAGAGAAAAACTTTGGCTCTTGCATGAAAGTAAATCATGAAAGTAAAATATAGGCCCTTCGCAGAGGGAAGCAGAGGTTGCCATGCACTTTTTGTTTGTATGATCAACCCCTTAGTGCAAGAAAATGTCACATTATCTTGACCCTTGTGATGCCAACCTTTATTATGCAGTCTGTCGCTTTTATTCTTCACCATCACAAGTTCGTACAACGCTCAATTTTCCCTTACACTAAATGATCTCACATTTTTATAAGCCATTTTTATTGCCCTTTTTGCATCGATGACAACTTACTTAAAGGATCTTACTCAATCGATAGGTAGGTATGGTGGAATCTCAAACAAGATTTGGATTTAAGGGTTTTGGATGCACAAGTAGTATCTACTTAGTGTGGAGTTTTTTGGCTAGCAAAGATAGGGGCAAGCACCCCATGTTGAACGATCTATGACAATATAACTTCTTTGTGAATATGAACAAACATAAATCATTGAGTTGTCTTCCTTGTCCAACGTCAACAATTTTGGCATATAATATTTTGACTGGTGCTCACAATCATAAAAGATTTCCAAGATAGTATATTTATATGTGAATCTTCTCTTCCCTTATTAATTCTTTCATGAGTTGCATCATCGACCAATGCTATGTTTATCAATCTACAATAAAATTTTCTACTTTTTTCCTTGTGTAATGTCATCACTTACCATAAGATTAGCATATGATCTTTTTCTTTTATTTCCTTTATTTTTATTGCAAGAAAGTAAAGAAGGCAAAACTCAAACTAAACTTTATTATATATCTCACACATGATTACAAGGATTGATCACTAAGCAAACCCACAAAAAGAAAGGATCAAACTAACTTTTATTCATCTAATAGCAAAATATAACCATGGATCGAACTAAGAAAGTAAAGGCAAAAGATAGTGGAGATGATACGATACCGGGGTTCCTCCCCCAAGCTTGGCAGAAGCCAAGGGGAGTTTCCCATAGCCAATACTCAGTTTTCTTTTGGTGGTGAAGAAGGAGGTGGTGGTGATGAAGCGGAAGAAATCCGGTCTTTAAGGTCGAAGAGACTCTCCAATCTTCAGATGACTCTCCGTAGGGAAGCGATGTGCTCCATATGCAGAATATTTTCACGAGTGAGATACTTATTTTGTATACGAACCGTTTCAATGATCCTGAAGGCTGCAATCTAAATGGGTGTAAGATGAGCATAGTAGGGTTTAAGGATATCTTCCTCTTCCTCATCGGCGGGCAAGGCTTGCTCGTCCATCGGCACTTGATCTCCATTGGCCTCCTTGCTCTTGTCCTCCTTAGCTGCTCCAACGGGGTCTTCTCTGTTATATCATTTAATTTAGTAAGGTGTGTCACAACAGTTTCAATTTCATAACCATGAAAAGGATCAGATTCAACCAAAGTTATTAACTCAGGAACGACAGGGAACTCATAATCCTTATTAGTAACAAAGATAGGTGAAGTAGCAAACTTAGGATCATATTTCATTCTAGCATTCAAAGATTTTTCTTTCAGCATACATAGTAGTTTCTTAAGATCATCTCTATCATTACGAGCAAGAAGTTCTCTAGTTATCTCTTCACCAACAACAAATCCCTCAAGTATCTTAGGTATTTAAATTCTAATAGAGCTAGGTCTAATAGGTGTTTCGTGATTTTAAGTTTCAACAATTTCATCAGTTTCAACACTCTCAAATTCTTTAGCTTTAGCAATTTGTTCATCAAGACATTCATCTAGTAGCATAGTATCATCAAGCAAAGTACTAGCATAATCAATAACATCATTCATAGGAGAAGCATCATCATCAATTACTTGCGACATATAAGAAATGGTAGAAAGTGGTGGTGTCATAAGCCTACTCAAAACAGAAGGTGGATCAAGTGCAGAGCTAAATGGCAGTTCTTTACCTCCCCTCGTCTTAGAGGGAACGACCTTGGTGTTGGGAAATGTAGCATGCAATTTTAAAAAATTCCTACGCTCATGCAAGATCTATCTAGGAGATGTATAGAAACGAAAGCGGAAGCGTTTGCTTAACGCGGTTGATGTAGTCGAACATCTTCTCGTTTCGACCTATCGAGTATCGAACGTACGACACCTCTGAGTTCTGCACACATTCAGCACGATGACGTCCCTCGAGCTCTCGATCTAGCAGAGGTTAAAAGGAGTAGATGAGTTCTGTCAACACGACGGCATGGTGACGGTGATGGATATGTGATCCGCACAGGGCTTTGCCTAAGCACCGCGACAATATGACCGGAGGCGTAAACTGTGGAGGGGGGCGCCTCATACGGCTAAGAGCAATTGTGTCTCTCATAGGGGTGTCCCCCCCGGTATATAAAGGAGGGAGAGGAGGCCGGCCTAGGGCGCGCCCCAAGTGGGGGGAGTCCTACTAGGACTCCCAATTCTATTCGGCCCCCCTTCCTTCTATCGGAGGGGGAACGGGGAAAGGAGAGGGAAAGGGAGAAGGAAAGGGGGGCCACGTTCCCTCACCTTGTCCAATTCGGACTCCCCATGGGGGTGGCGCCACCTCCTTGCGGGCTGCCTTGCCTCTCCCCTATGGCCCATTACTTCCCCCAGGAGGTTCCGGTAACCCATCGGTGCTCCGAAAAATACCCGAAACACTCCGGAACCATTCTGGTGTCCGAATACAACCTTCCAATATATCAATCTTTACGTCTCGAACATTTTGAGACTCCTCATCATGTTCGCGATCTCATCTGGGACTCCGAACAATCTTCGGTCACCAAAACACATAACTCATATAATACATATCATCATCGAACATTAAGCGTGCAGACCCTATGGGTTCGAGAACTATGTAGAAATGACCGAGACACCTCTACGGTAAATAATCAACAGCGGAACCTGGATACTCATATTGGTTCCCACATATTCTACAAAGATCTTTATCAGTCGAACCACAATGTCAACATAAGTTATTCCCTTTGTCATCGGTATGTTACTTGCCCGAGATTCGATCGTCGGTATCTTCATACCTAGTTCAATCTCATTACTGGCAAGTCTCTTTACTCATTCCGTAATGCATCATCCCGCAACTAACTCATTAGTCACATCTCATGCAAGGCTTCATATGATGTGCATTACCGAGAGGGCCCAGAGATACCTCTCCAATACTCAGAGTGACAAATCCTAATCTCGTTCTATGCCAACCCAACATACACCTTCGGAGATACCTGAAGAGCATCTTTATAATCACCCAGTTATGCTGTGACGTTTGTTAGCACACAAGGCATTCCTCTGGTGTCCGGGAGTTGCATAATCTCAAAGTCGGAGGAATGTATATATGACATGAAGAAAACAGTAGCAATAAAATTGAACGATCATTATGCTAAGCTAACGGATGGGTCTTGTCCAACACTTCATTCCACTAATCATGTGATACCATTTGCTACGTCTTGAGCTTGCGTTGGTTTTCCTTGAAGAGGAAAGGGTGATGCAGCAATAGTAGTGTAAGTATTTCCCTCAGTTTTTGAGAACCAAGGTATCAATCCAGTAGGAGGCTCCTCAAAAGTCCCACACACCTACACAAACAAACAAGAACTCGCAACCAACGCAATAAAGGGGTTGTCAATCCCTTCAAGGCCACTTTGCGAAAGTGAGATCTGATAGAGATAATATGATAAGATAAATATATTTTTGGTATTTTTATGTATAGATTGGAAATGTAAAGATGCAAATAAAAGTAGATTAAAAGCTTATATGATAAAAGATAGACCCGGAGGCCATAGGTTTCACTAGTGGCTTCTCTCAAGATAGCATAAGTATTACGGTGGGTGAACAAATTACTGTCGAGCAATTGACAGAAAAGCGAATAATTATGAGATTATCTAGGCATGATCATGTATATAGGCATCACATACGTGACAAGTAGACCGACTCCTGCCTACATCTACTACTATTACTCCACACATCGACCGCTATCCAGCATGCATCTAGAGTATTAAGTTCATAAAGAACAGAGTAACGCATTAAGAAAGATGAGATGGTGTAGAGGGATAAACTCATGCAATATGATATAAACCCCATCTTTTATCCTCGATGGCAACAATACAATATGTGCCTTGCTACCCCTGCTGTCACTGGGAAAGGACACCGCAAGATTGAACCCAAATCTAAGCACTTCTCCCATTGTAAGAAAGATCAATCTAGTAGGCCAAACCAAACTGATAATTCGAAGAGGCTTGCAAAGATAACTTAATCACACATAAAAGAATTCAGAGGAGATTCAAATATTTCTCATAGATAAACTTGATCATAAACCCACAATTCATCGGATCTCGACAAACACACTGCAAAAAGAGTTACATCGAATAGATCTCCAAGAAGATCAAGGAGAACATGGTATTGAGATCCAAAGAGAGAGAAGAAGCCATCTAGCTAATAACTATGGACCCGAAGGTCTGTGGTAAACTACTCACAACTCATCGGAGAGGCTATGGTGTTGTGTAGAAGCCCTCCTTGGTTGATTCCCCCTCCGGAGGAGCGCCGACGAAGGCTCCAAGATGGGATCTTGCGGATACAGAAGGTTACGGTGGTGGAAATAGTTTTTCATGGTCGCCTCTGATATTCTTGGGGTATGTGGGTATATATAGGAGGAAGAAATAGGTCGGTGGACGCCCGAGGGGCCCACGAGATAGGGGGGCGCGCCCAGTAGGGGGGCGCGCCCTCCACCCTCGTGGCTTCCTCGATTGCTTCTTGGCTTGCACTCCAAGTCCTCTGGATCACGTTTGTTCCAAAAATATCGCCCCCGAAGGTTTCATTCCGTTTGGACTCCGTTCGATATTCCTTTTCTTCGAAACACTGAAATAGGCAAAAAACAGCAATACGGGTTGGGCCTCCGGTTAGTAGGTTAGTCCCAAAAATGATATAAAAGTGTAAAGTAAAGCCCATAAACATCTAAAACAGGTAATATAATAGCATGGAACAATCAAAAATTATAGATACATTGAAGACGTATCAAGCATCCCCAAGCTTAATTCCTGCTCGTCCTCGAGTAGGTAAATGATAAAAACAGAATTTTTGATGTGGAATGCTACCTAGCATAATTCTCAATGTAATCTTCTTTATTGTGGCATGATTGTTCAGATCCAAATGATTCAAGATAAAAGCTTATAAAACATAAAGAATAGTAATACTTTGAAGCATACTAACAAATAATCATCTCCTATCAAAATAACATAGCCAAAGAAAGCTTATCCCTACAAAATCATATAGTTAGGCCATGCTTCATTTTCATTACACAAAATACTCCCATCATGCACAACCCCGGTTTCAGCCAAGCAATTGGTTCATACTTTTTAACGCGCTTCAGCTTTTTCAACTCTTATGCAATACATGAGCGCAAGCCATGGACATAGCACTATGGTGGTATATGGTGGTGGTTGTGAGGACAAAATGGGAGAACATAGTCTCACATCAACTAGGCATATCAACGGGCTATGGAGATGCCCGTCAATAGATATCAATGTGAGTGAGTAGGGATTGCCATGCAACGGATGCACTAGAGCTATAAATGTATGAAAGCTCAACAAAAGAAACTAAGTGGGTGTGCATCCAACTCGCTTGCTCATGAAGACCTAGGGCATTTTGAGGAAGCCCATCATTGGAATATACAAGCCAAGTTCTATAATGAAAATTTTCCACTAGCATATGAATGTGACAACACAAGAGACTCTCTATCATGAAGATCATGGTGCTACTTTGAAGCACAAGTGTGGAAAAGAGATAATAGCATTATCCCTTCTGTCTTTTTCTCTCATTTGTTTTATTAATTTTTTTATTTGGCCTTTCTTTTTTTATTTGGCCTTTCTCTTTTTTTGGTGGGCTCTTTGGCCTATTTTTTTTTCTCTTTTTTATTTATTTAAAGTCCGAAGTCTCATCCCGACTTGTGGGGGAATCATAGTCTTCATCATCCTTTCCTCACTTGGGACAATGCTCTAATAATGAAGATCATCAAACTTTTATTAATTTACAACTCAAGAATTACAACTCAACACTTAGAACAAAATATGACTCTATATGAATGCCTCTGGCGGTGTACCGGGATATGCAATGAATCAAGAGTGACATGTATGAAAATTATGAGGGTGGCCTTGCCACAAATACAATGCCAACTACATGATCATGCAAAGAGCAATATGACAATGATGGAGCGTGTCATAATAATGGAACGGTGGAAAGTTGCATGGCAATATATCTCGGAATGGCTAAGGAAATGCCATAATAGGTAGGTATGGTGGCTATTTTGAGGAAGGTAAATAATGGGTGTATGATAACGGCGAAAGTTGCATCGCACAATAGAGGCTAGCAAAGTGGAACGATGAGTGTGCGTATATCCATGGACTCACATTAGTCATAAAGAACTCATATACTTATTGCAAAAGTCTACTTGCCCTCGAAGCAAAATACTACTACGCATGCTCCTAGGGGAAGGGTTGGTAGGAGTTAACCATCGCGCGATCCTGACCTCCACTCATCAGGAAGACAACTAAAAGCGCACCTCATGCAACAAATTTGTCACATAACTTTTACCATACGTGCATGCTACGGGACTTGCCAACTTCAACACAAGTATTTCTCAATTTCATAATTACCCACTAGCATGACTCTAACATTACCACCTCTATATCTCAAAACAATTATCAAGCATCAAATTGATCCTAGTGTTTTATGCACTTTCTATGATAGTTTTTATTATACCCAACTTGGATGTTCATCATTCTAGGACCAAATTTATAACCATAGTGAATACCATGCTGCTCTAAAAGACTCCCAAAATAATATAAGTGAAGCATGAGAGATCAAAAATTTCTTCGAAATTAAGCCACCGCCGTGCTCTAAAAGATATAAGTGAAGTACTAGAGAAAATAATATCTAGCTCAAATGATATAAGTGAAGCGCATACAATATTATAATAAATTATAATCAAGTGGGCTTCTCCCAAAAGGTGTGTACAGCAAGGATGATTGTGGAAAACTAAAAGGCAAAGACTAATATCATACAAGACGCTCCAAGCAAAACGCATATCATGTGGCGAATAAAAATATAGCTCCAAGTAAAGTTACCGATAAACAAAGACGAAAGAGGGGATGCCTTCCGGGGGCATCCCCAAGCTTAGGCTTTTGGCTATTTTGCCACTCCTTATTCCATAGTCCATCAAATCTTTACCCCAAAACTTGAAAACTTCACAACACAAAACTCAACAGGAAATCTCATAAGCTCCGTTAGTGAAAGAAAGAAAAACCACCACATAAGGTACTGTAATGAACTCATTCTTTATCTATATTGGTGATAAACCTACTGTATTTCAAGTTCTCTATGGTTCATACCCTTACATACTAGCCATAGATGCATCAAAATAAGCAAACAACACACGAAAGGCAGAATCTGTCAAAAACAGAACAGTCTGTAGCAATCTGTAACTCTCGAATACTTCTCGAACTCTAAACATCCTACAAAAATAGGAAGTCCTGGGAAATTTGTCTATTGATCTACAGCAAAAAGAATCAATGCAAAAGCACATTTCTATGAATTACTAAAATTATTTTCGTGCGTGCAAAGTTTCTGTTTTTCAGCAGAATCAAATTAACTATCACCATAGGTTATCATATAGGTTCTACTTGGCACAAAACATAAAAACACATCTAAACAGAAGGTAGATGCAAAATTTATTACTAAACAGAAGCAAAAACAAAAACACAAATAAAATTGGTCTGCCTCCCAACTAGCGCTATCGTTTAACGCCCCTAGCTAGGCATAAAAGCGAGGATAGATCTAAGTGGTGCCATCTTTGGCACCCAATTCATAAGTAGCTCGTATGATAGATTCATAAGGCAATTTAACTTTCTTTATTGGAAACTGCTCCATGCCTTTCCTTAATGGAAATTGGAATCTAATATTCCCTTCCTTCATATCAATAATCGCACCAATCGTTCTAAGGAAAGGTCTACCAAGAATAATAGGACAAGAAAGATTGCAATCTATATCAAGAACGCTAAAATCTACGGGCACCAAATTTCTATTTGCAACAATGAGAACATCATTGATCCTTCCCATTGGCTTTTTAATGGTGGAATCCGCAAGGTGCAAATTTAAAGAGCAATCATAAAGATCATGGAAACCTAGAATATCACATAAACTTTTCGGAATCGTGGAAACACTAGCACCCAAATCACATAAAGCATAACACTCATAATCTTTAATTTTAATCTTTATAGTAGGTTCCCACTCATCATAAAGTTTTCTAGGTATAGAAACTTCCAAATTAAGTTTTTCATTATAAGATTGCATCAAGGCATCAACAATATGTTTGGTAAAAGCTTCATTTTGACTATAAGCATGAGGAGAATTCACAAGAGATTGCAACAAGGAAATACAATCTTCTAAAGAACAATTATCATAATCAAATTCCTTGAAATCCAAGATAGTGGGTTTAATGATATTTAAAGTCTTGACCTCTCCAATCCCACTTTTACCAAATTTAGCATCAAGATCTAAACACTCCGAATCATTGGGACGCCTTTTAACTAAAGTTGACTCATCTCCAGTCCGATAATTATTAAGATTCATATTGCAAAACAAAGATCTAACAGGGGACACATCAATAACTTTAAGATCTTCATTATTATTTTCATGGAAACTCGAAGAACACACTTTTATAAAAGCAATCTTTCTTAGCACGCAATCTAGCGGTTCTTTCTTTGCACTCATCAATGGAAATTCTCATAGCTTTGAGAGACTCATTGATATCATGCTTAGGAGGAGTAGATCTAAGTTTCAAAGAATCAACATCAAGCGAGAGTCTATCAACGTTCCTAGCCAAATGATCAACTTTGAGCAATTTTTCTTCAAGAAAGGCATTAAAATTCTTTTGAGAGATCATAAATTCTTTCACACTATTCTCAAAATCAAAGGGCATCTTATTAAAATTACCATAAGAATTATTGTAGGAATTTCCATAATTATTAGACGAATTACTAGGGAACGGTCTAGGATTAAAGATTCCTCTATAAGCATTGTTACCAAAATTATTCCTACCAACAAAATTCACATCCACAGACTCATTATTATTCTCAATCAAAGTTGTTGGATGTTGGGTTCCGGCAGACCCTTAAGGTTCGAACTCTGGGGTGCGCGCGAAGATCTCCCCCTTACCTATCCGCGTCTGATCGCCTCGCGAGGATCTGAGCTAAAACGATGAATAACACGAGGGACACAAGATTTATACTGGTTCGGTCCACCGTTGTGGTGTAATACCCTACTCTAGTGTGTGTTGTGGTGGATTGCCTCAAGGGTAGATGATGAACAGTACAGGGAAGAACTGCCTCACGAGAGGTGTTCTTGAGCTGGTGCGATAAACTGCTTGGATGAGTTCGATCGCCTATCGATCTAATGAGAACTCTATCCGATCCCCTCTATTGTGGTGGCTAGCCCTATATATAGAGGCCCTGGTCCTCTTCCCAAATATTGAGCGGGAAGGGCGCCAACAATGGCTATTTTGAAGGGGAACATCTAGTACAAGTTATCCTGACTAAAGTTGGTCTTCGACTGCCAAAGGCGCTGGGGATGACGCCGTCTTAGGCTCCACGGTGACCTCCATCCTGCCGCTTTGCTGGTCTTGGTCTCGTTGCACTGAAATGGTAACCTTTGCCTGATGCCTGGGTACTCGACGCCTTTGCTTGCCCCCTTTGCACCAAAGAGAAAACAAGGACACTGCAGGCCGGCGCCCGCCTGGTCTCGATCGTCACGACTTGCGTCACGAGTACCTCGTGAGGTACCCTTGCCTTGATCTCTCCGCCTCCTCGCGAGCCTGCCTGGCGAGGCCGCTCCTGAGGAAGCCTTGTGTCTTCCTCCCCGCGAGGCTTGGCCCCTCGCGAGGGTCTTGAGTCTTGCACTGATGAAGATGGGTCGTACTGGGCCACCTCTCGAGCCACGCCGTAGGCCGCGGGCAGGCAAGTCTGGGGACCCCCATTCCCAGAACGCCGACAATAGCCCCCGGGCCCAAGGCGCGCTCGGACTTGGCTTAGCGGAGAAGCGAAGGGGCAGGTGCGGAGCACCGCGGGCCCCATCAGCCTGCGGCCTTGGGCGCCGCGTGGCAGTTGATTGGACGTGGGCGCCTCCGCTTCCCCACGCTGCCTCGGCAACTGCCCGACTGACAAAAAGGCTGGCCTGGGGTTAGCCTTACTTTCATTACTCTCATCCACCTTGCTTCAGATCCCCTTTCTTGCTCTTCGCCCTCCTGCTTCCGAAATCTCCAGATTCACCGCAGCCTTTCTCCTCCGGCGAGCAATGGCACCCCGCAAGACCGCGGCCGGCTGAAGACGCTGGAGCAGGCGCTAAAGACGGAGAGGGTTGAGATGGATGCCAAGGCGGAGGTCTTGGCCGAGGACCGCGTGGCCTTCACGCGCTATGAGGAGAGGGCTCGCATGGCGCTGAAAACGCTTTATGACGGGGGCCTGGAGAAACCGCTAGCCGGAGCCAAGGAGGGCCCCACTAAGCTAGTTCCCTTCCTCGTCGACGCGCTTGAGGAGGTCGTGATTGGCATGGGCCCCATGGCCGAAGTTGAGGCTCGCGTCCTTTCTCCGCAGTGCTGACGCGGATCCTCAGCCACGTCTAGCTCCGCAACCCCGACGCCAACCTTGACGACCTGCTGGAACCCGTGGACATCAAGCGCTCCGCCGCTGCTGCCGAGGCCGTCAAGGGTAGAGCGGAGGCCTTGCTGGCGAAGTTCCGCACCTTCAACACCGCGCCCAAGCGAGGCGCTGCCGGCTCCGCGGCCCCAGGGGGTGGAGCTGACAAGCGCGACTCCACCACGAGCAGTGGCGCGACCCAAGGTTGATATTCTCGCGGCCTTTTTCCTGCTTTGATTCTTGCAACATGCACCATGCCTTGTGGAGGCGTTTAAATTTGTGTCTGGTATTGTGAGAACAATCTATGGTCTGTAATATTTGCTTCTGGATTTGCTAGATTTTGCGGTTTCCTTCCTATTTGCTTGTGTTCTACGTCGGCAGGGCCCGGCCCCGCGCATACCTCTACCGCTGTTAGCCCCGACTGGATCACTAGGACGGGACTAAGGAGTGAGGGGCTACATGACAAGTTAGGCTCCTGAGTCACAATACTCAGGAGTCCTCCTTGACGCCCAACAACAAATAGGGAGGGGGTGGAAGAGAGGATCTGTCATTCTACGTCGGCAGGGCCCGGCCCCGTGCATACCTCGACTGCCGTTAGCCTTTCGGAACTAAGGAGTGAGGGGCTACGTGACTAGTTAGGCTCCTGAGTCGCGATGCTCAGGAGTCCCCCTTGACGCTCAAACGGGTCTTCATACCTTGGCTCCGCTCGGGGAGGGGCGTGCGACGACCAGGTCCGAGGGACCTGGCTGGGTGGCGTGTGCTCGGGCGTGGCCCGGGCGCAGCCCCCGTGCCCAGCCCTCTCGCGTGGCGCTCCCAAGGGGAGGCATTGCGATGAGGCCAGACACTGAGCTCTGGGCTCCCTGAGGTTGATACAGCCGTGGGCTGCCCTCAGTTGTTTATCACCAGCGCGGAGCATAGCGCTTCCGTATGTGTATGGGCATAGCCGCTCCTCGGCAGTGTCGTCAGCCAGCGCGGAGCATGGTGCTTCCACTGGTACGTGGGAGGGGGGCTCCCCTCTGGGAGGAGCCCCCCGGGGCGTGTACAGCCTCGCCCTGACACGTGGCCGGCACGGTAGGGCTAGGAGAGGTGTATCTGGGCACCCGTGAGCCAGCGCGGGACTCTCGGGGCCCTACCTCGAGGCGGGTTGCGCCTGGCTTTGGGCCTTTGTTGGTGGTACGTTCCTGCAAGATGGTTAAAATACAAATGCTCTACGTCCTCAGGTCCTAGCCCTCGAGCAAGCTCAGCCGCCGCTGGTATGCCAGGTCGCGATGCCGTGGACAAGGCCAGGGGGTGAAGGCTGGAGAGCCAGTAAGAGCTTGATACGTCTCCAACGTATCTACTTTTCCAAACACTTTTGCCCTTGTTTTCGACTCTAACTTGCATGATTTGAATGAAACTAACCCGGACTGGCGCTGTTTTCAACAGAACTACCATGATGTTGTTTTATGTGTAGAAAAGAAAAGTTCTCGGAATGTCCTGAAAATCCACGGAGGCACTTTTTGGAATTAATAAGACTTTCTAGGCGAAAGAAATACACCAGGGGGCCCACACCGTGTCGACGAGACAGGGGGCGCGCCCCCCCTATAGGGCGCGCCCCCCTATCTCGTGGGCCCCCTGGACCTCCACCGACCTCAACTCCAACTCCATATATTCACGTTCGGGGAGAAAAAAAATCAGAGAGAAAGTTTCATCGGGTTTTACGACACGGAGCCGCCGCCAAGCCCTAATCTCTCTCGGGAGGGCTGATCTGGAGTCTGTTCGGGGCTCCGGAGAGGGGGATTCGTCGTCGTCGTCATCATCAACCATCCTCCATCACCAATTTCATGATGCTCACCGCCGTGCGTGAGTAAGTCCATCGTAGGTTTGCTGGACAGTGATGGGTTGGATGAGATTTACCATGTAATCAAGTTAGTTTTGTTAGGGTTTCATCCCTAGTATCCACTATGTTCTGAGATTGATGTTGCTATGACTTTGCTATGCTTAATGCTTGTCACTAGAGCCCGAGTTCCATGATTTCAGATCTGAACCTATTATGTTTTCATGAATATATGTGTGTTCTTGATCCTATCTTGCAAGTCTATAGTCACCTATTATGTGTTATGATCCGACAACCCCGAAGTGACAATAATCGGGATACTTCTCGGTGATGACCGTAGTTTGAGGAGTTCATATATTCACTATGTGTTAATGCTTTGTTCCGGTTCTCTATTAAAAGGAGGCCTTAATATCCCTTAGTTTCCGCTAGGACCCTGCTGCCACGGGAGGGTAGGACAAAATATGCCATGCAAGTTCTTTTCCATAAGCACATATGACTATTTACGGAATACATGCCTACATTACATTGATGAACTGGAGCTAGTTCTGTGTCACCCTATGTTATAGCTATTACATGAGGAATCGCATCCGGCATAATTATCCATCACTGATCCATTGCCTACGAGCTTTTCACATATTGTGCTTCGCTTATTCACTTTTCCGTTGCTATTGTTACAACTACTACAAAACCCCAAAACATTACTTTTTCTACCGTTACCTTTATTATCATATTACTTTGCTACTAAATACTTTGCTGCAGGTACAAAGTTATCCAGGTGTGGTTGAATTGACAACTCAACTGATAATACTCAAGAATATTCTTTGGCTCCCCTCGTGTCGAATCAATAAATTTGGGTTGAATACTTTACCCCGAAAGCTGTTGCGATCCCCTACACATGTGGGTTATCAAGACTAATTTCTGTCGCCGTTGTCGGGGAGCATAGCTCTATTCTCTGAGTCACTTGGGATTTATATCTGTTGATCACTATGAAGAACTTGAAAGACGATAGAACCAAGATTTTGTCCTCAACTACGAGGGGAGGTAAGGAACTGCCATCTAGCTCTGCACTAGATTCTCCTTCCGTTATTAGTAAGCTTGCGACACCTAAACCTGTTACTGCTATGAATTCTGATATGTAGCATGTTATTGATGATCCCACTTCTGCTATGAATGATGAAACTACTTCTGTGCGTGATACTACTTTGCCATTAGGTGAATTTCTTGATGAACAACTTGCTAGAGTTAGGGGGAATGAAAATATTGAAGATGCTATTATTGATGATAGTGATGATGAAAGTTCTCCCAATGATTATGAATTACCTATTGTTCCTAAGGGTTAAGTTATGAATGAAGAAGCTGCTAGAGCTATCTTCGCTTGCAATGATAGATATGATCTTAAAAAATTATTAGCTAAATGGAAGCAGCAGTCTCTTAATGCTAGAATGAAACCTGACCCTGCTTTTGCTACTTCACCTATCTGTGTTACTAATAAGGATTATGAATTCTCTATTGATCCTGAAATTATTACTTTAGTTGAATCTGATCCTTTTTATGGCCTTGAATCTAAAACTGTTGTGGCACATCTTACTAAGTTAAATGATATAGCTACCATGTTTACTAATGATGAGAAGTCTCGCTATTTTTATATCCTTAAGTGTAATGACCGGTTTGGTCTATACAAGGAAGAGGCCCACCGGGCATTAGTATTAGGGGCTTGACCCACAAGTTATCTTAGGCAAGTTATTTTAGGCAAGTTATCTTAGGCTAAAGTTATAAATACTAGTTGTAAGACATCGTTTGAGATCAAGCAATAAAGATATTATCATCTTCTGTTGCCCGGCTCCCTGAGGAGCCGGAACCCTAGCCGACCCAGCCAACCACCGCCGCCCCTAAACCCTAGCCGCGATGGCGCCTACTCACCGGCTCACCCGCTCCAGCCCTCGTCCACCTCCACCTCATCCCTATAACCTACATAGCCGTGCTGGTAGGAACCCTAGTCCTACCAATTTGGTATCAGGTACCCGGGTTTCGACCATGTCTTCGCCACCTCCAATTCCGCCGCCGTCGCCACCACCGCCGCTGCCCATCAACTCCACCACCGCTGCTGCCGCCAACTCCTCCACCGCCGCTGCTTCCGCGTCGGGAGTCACGGCCTCGCTCTCGGCGGGCGCTACGGCGTCGCTCTCGGCACCGACCCTCCCGGCGCCCGGCACCGCGCCAGGCCAAGGGCGGCCACCGACCCCCGTCCAACATACGCCGCCGCCGTCACCTCCCACGCAGCCGCAGCAGTTCACATAGGAGGCAATGGCCGGCGTCCTCAACGACCTAGTCACCGCGGTCCAGGGCATCCGCCTCTACATGGCAAGTCCGTACGGGCCGCCTCCACCACTACATCCTGCCATGGCCGTGGGTCCGCAGGCGCTGCCGTGGTACTCGGTACCGGGGGCCATCACCGGAGGCTACCCGGCGCTCCCCGCCCCGGCGGCCGCACCGCCGCCGTGGCCACAGTGGCCGCCGCCACTCGCGACGGCAACCGCACCACTCGCCGCCACCATAGGGCCGCAGTGGCCCGCCTGGACTGCGCCATCCACGCCGTCTCCCGACGCTCCGTCACTTCCAGCAGCCACGGAGCAGGGTCCTCCACCGCCCCATCCCAGCCCTAACTTGGGTCGGTCGTCGTCGAGCGGGCTTCCAATCTAGGAGGTCCTCTTTCCGTCATCGCCATCACCACTTCCCGACTGGCTTCACGGTCCGCCATCGGCCTACCCGGGGGCCCGTCCGCCGTCCGGTTTCCCGTTGCAGCCCGAGGCGTCGGGCGCCACCGGGAACTACGCTGGGCCTTCCACCATGGACCGTGCACCATCATCCGCGCTACGCACCGCCGAGGCAGTGGGCCAGGGCGCGCCGCACCAGCAGCCGCCCCGGTTCACCAAGATCGACTTCGCCACATACGACGGCTCCGACTACCCGCTTAACTGGCTCAACCAGTGTGACCAGTTCTTCCGCGGACAGCGCACACCCGCGTTGGAGCGTACTTGGTTGGCTTCCTACCAACTCTGCGGGGCCGCCCAGACATGGTACTACGCCCTCGAGCAGGACGAGGGCGGCATGCCCCCGTGGGATCGTTTCCGAGAGTTGTGCCTTCTTCGTTTCGGGCCACTGGTCCGCGGGAGCCGCTTGGCCGAGTTGGGCCGCTTGCCGTTCACATCCACGGTGCAGGACTTCGCCGACCGCTTCCAGGCCCTGGCGTGCCACGCGCCCGGTGTGACGGCCTTACAGTGGGCGGACCTTTTCATCGGCAGCCTTCCCGACCACATCCGCGTGGATGTCGAGATGAAGGGGCCCCAAGACCTTCAGATGGCCATGTACTATGCCCGGGCATTCGAGCAGCGCGCCCAGGCCTTAACGCGTCCATCCGCGCCACGTGGGGGCCGACAGCTTCCCCGACCGTCTCCGGCAGCACCGACGCCGTCCACAGCCGCCCCGGCACCCACCCCGGCACTGAGGCGGCCATTCAGGCGCCTCACTCAGGCGGAACAGCTGGAACGCCGGTTCCTGGGCTTGTGTTTCAACTGTGATGCGCCCTATGCACCGGGCCATGTCTGTCCCCGCCTCTTCTACCTGGAGACGACAGACGAGACTGAGGAGGAGACACTGGAGGATGGCCTCGGCGCTCCAGCCCTTGCGGAGCCTGCAGCGGCACCCGCACCCGCCCCGGCCACCGCCCTCGTGGTGTCCCTACACGCGCTGGCCGACATCCGTGATGAACGGACGATGCTCTTACCGGTCATGATCCATGGCGAGCGCCTGGTGGCCCTAGTGGATACAGGGTCCACGCATAACTTCCTGCCGGAGACCACCATGTGGCGCCTTGCATTACAGCCAACCGGCGGTGAGCAGTTGCGAGTCACAGTCGCTAATGGCGACCGTCTCCGCTGCCACGGGCTCGCCCGCGACGTGCCCATCACTATCGGCGACGAGCACTTCACCATCACCTGCACCGGCATCGACTTGGGCTGCTTCGACTTCATCCTCGGCGTCGACTTCCTGCGCACTCTTGGTCCTATTTTATGGGATTTCGACGCACTGACGAGGACCTTCTGGCGGTTGGGCCGCCGCATTCGGTGGGACGGCATTGGGTGCCCCGCCCCAACCACTCCACTTCGGCTGGCCGCGACCACCGCCACGGCCGAGCACCCACTATTGGAGAGCCTCCTCCAGCAGCACGCGGACATCTTCACCGAGCCACAGGGGCTGCCGCCCACCCGCACGTACGATCACCATATACATCTTCTACCAGGCTCCGCGCCGGTGGCGGAACGGACTTACCGCTACCCACAGTTGCACAAGGATGAGTTGGAGCGGCAGTGTGGGCTCATGCTTGCGGCAGGCATCATCCGGCTCTCCAGTTCGCCATTTACCGCGCCGGTGCTTCTCGTCCGCAAGTCAGACGGCACATGGCGTTTCTGCATCAACTACCGTGCCCTTAATGTTGTCACACTTAAGGACAAGTTCCCTATTCCGGTGGTTGACGAGCTCCTCGATGAGCTCCACGGGGCGCGCTTCTTCACCAAACTTGACCTCCGGTCGGGGTACCACCAGGTGCGCATGCACCCAGATGACATCGCCAAGACGGCGTTTTGGACTCATCACGGCCACTTCAAGTTCTTGGTGATGCCCTTTGGCCTCACCAATGCCCGGGCGACCTTCCAGGCTTTGATGAACGACGTCCTCAGGCCCTACTTACGCCGGTTTGTGCTCGTTTTCTTTGATGATATTCTAATCTACAGCGCGTCTTGGGCTGAGCACCTCCAGCACGTCGCCATCGTATTCAACGAGCTTCGAGCGCACCACCTCCACCTTAAGCGCTCGAAGTGCTCGTTCGGGACGCCTTCGGTGGCCTACTTGGGCCACGTCATCTTGGCCGACTGGGTGGCTATGGACGCCGACAAGGTGGCAGCCGTCTCCGCATGGCCAACGCCTCACTCGCCGCAGGCTCTCCGTGGGTTCCTCGGCCTCGCCGGCTACTACCAAAAATTTATCCGGGAGTTCGGGATTATCGCGGCGCCCCTCACGTGGTTGCTTCGCCGCGATGCTTTCGCCTGGGACGACGAGGCGACAATGGCGTTCGAGGCCCTCAAGGGGCCCTCACGACGGGCCCCGTCCTCCATATGCCCGACTTCGACCGCCCGTTCGTGGTGGACTGTGACGCCTCGGGCGCAGGGTTCAGCGCCGTGCTTCATCAGGGTGATGGGCCCCTCGCCTTCTTTAGCCGGCCTTTCGCTCCGCGTCATCTTAAGCTGGCAGCGTATGAGCGGGAGTGAGGGAGTCCTGGACTAGGGGGTGTCTGGATAGCCGGACTATCATCATCGGCCGGACTCCAAGACTATGAAGATACAAGATTGAAGACTTCGTCCCGTGTCCGGATGGGACTTTCCTTGGCGTGGAAGGCAAGCTTGGCAATACGGATATGTAGATCTCCTACCATTGTAACCGACTCTGTGTAACCTAGCCCTCTCCGGTGTCTATATAAACCGGAGGGTTTTAGTCCGTAGGACGAACAACCATTACAACAATCATACCATAGGCTAGCTTCTAGGGTTTAGCCTCCTTGATCTCGTGGTAGATCCACTCTTGTACTACCCATATCATCAATATCAATCAAGCAGGAGTAGGGTTTTACCTCCATCGAGAGGGCCCAAACCTGGGTAAAAACATCGTGTCCCTTGTCTCCTGTTACCATCCGCCTAGACGCACAGTTTGGGACCCCCTACCCGAGATCCGCCGATTTTGACACCGACATTGGTGCTTTCATTGAGAGTTCTTCTGTGTCGTCACCGATAGGCTTGATGGCTCCTTCAATCATCGACAACCACGCCGTCCAGGGTGAGACTTTTCTCCCCAGACAGATCTTCGTATTCGGCGGCTTTGCACTGCGGGCCAATTCGCTTGGCCATCTGGAGCAGATCAAAAGCTACGCCCCTGGCTGTCAGGTCAGATTTGGAAGCCTAAACTTCACGGCCGACATCCGCGGAGACTTGATCTTCGATGGATTCGAGCCACAGCCGAGCGCTCCGCACTGTCACGATGGGCATGATGTAGCTCTGCCGCCGGACAGTGCCCTGGAAGCCGCACATGAGTCCGCTCCGACCCCTAGTTCGGAGCCGACCGCGCAGATCGTGGACAGGTGGCTGGACACCGCCTCGGGGGATGCAACCTCTACGGCGATGGAGCCGAACACTGACCTTGTCCCTTATAAAGCCCGTGACACCGAGGTCCCGGACTCCTCGCCGGACTCCGTACCTCTTGCGCCCCTGCCAATCGAATCCGATTGGGCGCCGATTATGGAGTTCAACGCCGCAGACATCTTTCAGCACTCACCCTTTGGCGACATCCTGAATTCGCTAAAGTATCTCTCGTTATCAGGAGACCCCTGGCCGGACTGCGGTCAGGACGGTTGGGATGCGGACGACGAAGAAACTCAAAGCCCACCCACCACCCACTTTATAGCCACTGTCGACGATTTAACCGACATGCTAGACTACGACTCCGAAGACATCGAAGGTATGGACGACGACGCCGGAGACGACCAAGAACCAGCGCTTACCGAGCACTGGAAAGCCACCTCAACTCATGATGTATATATGGTGGACACCCCAAAAGGGAGCGATAACGAGGAACAACGGGACGCGGCGAAGCATAATTCCCCCGAAAAACAACCAAAACGGCGACGCAAGCGCCGCCCCAAGTCCCGCCTCGATAACAACAGCACTCATAATGACCCAGCCATAGAGCAGGGCAAACCAGTGGGCGACGGACATGCAACTAAGCAACCATCCGAATAGGATGAATCGGATAATCAACCCATCCTCGGCGAAAACAACAGTCCAGGCGATCTCATGCCGGACGCACCACCGGAGCATAAGAACCTTCACAAAAAGCATGTCGCCACTGCAAGAAGTCTGAAGAAGCAGAAACGGAAGCTCAAAATAGTGGAAGACATACTCAGAATGAGGTGGAGCAAAGTACTCAAGACCGCGGACAAATATGGCAACAACCACCAAACAAAGAGCTACCCGAAGCGCAAGCTGCTGCCGGAATTCGGCGAGGAGGCCGTAGAGCCCCCACAGTCAAAAAGCAAAGAGGCCGCCTGGCCGGATAGACGACCAGATGACAGGCCAAGAGCGACAAGCGGCGCCGCACACAAGCCGGCACATGATCCTCGCAAAACGGACGGCCCGGTCAGGTCCATTTATGGGCCAAAAAAGAGGACCCCAGGAAGCAACACAACACGCCGAGTGTTCGAAGACAACGGCACACCCAAATACAGGGGCGCCGCACACCCACTATGTTTCACCGACGAGGTGCTGGATCATGAATGTCCAGCGGGGTTCAAGCCCGTAAACATAGAGGCATACGACGGAACAATAGACCCCGGAGTCTGGATTGAGGATTACATCCTCCACATACATATGGCTAGAGGAGACGATCTCCACGCCATAAAATATCTGCCCCTCAAGCTCAAAGGGCCAGCTTGGCATTGGCTCAAAAGCCTCCCAGAAAATACCATTGGAAGTTGGGAAGAGCTCGAGGACGCGTTTAGAGCAAATTTTCAGGGGACTTATGTCCGCCCTCCGGACGCAGACGATTTAAGTCACATAACCCAACAGCCCGGAGAGTCAGCGTGCAAATTCTCGAACAGGTTCCTCACCAAGAAGAACCAAATAGTCGACTGTCCGGCGCCGAAGCCTTAGCAGCTTTTAAACATAACGTCCGAGACAAATGGCTCGCCAGACACCTCGGCCAGGAAAAGCCAAGAACAATGGCCGCGCTAACAAGCCTCATGACCCGCTTTTGCGCAGGGGAAGACAGCTGGCTAGCAAGATGCAGCGCCAGCGACCCAAGTACATCGGAGATCAGAGATGGAAACGGAAAATCACGGCGCAGAAAGGACCAGCGCCGAAATAAAGAAAAGAGCCCAAAGAACACGGCGGTCAACGCCGGATTCAAAAGCTCGCGGCCGAACAACAAAACACTGCCTCTTAAGGACAACAGTGACGAGCTATCCAACCTAAACAAAATTTTGGATCGGATATGTCAAATCCACAGTACCCCCGGGAAGCCTGCAAACCACACCCACCGAGATTGTTGGGTCTTCAAACAGTCCGGCCGACTCAACGCCGAACACAAGGGGCTCGACGCACCAAGCGAGGATCACGACGAACCCCACCAGCAGAGCGCCGAAAAAGAAAAGACTTTCCCACAAGAAGTCAAAACAGTAAACTCACTTCACATGATAACACGGAACAATAGTGCGGCACCCGCTAAAGTACGTGTCGCACGGTCCACCCCAGCGGAACCCCGAGATTGGATGTCAAAACCAATTACATTCGACCACCTGGACTATTCCAGAAGTATTCGAAACGCAGGATGGACTACTCTGATATTGGATCCTATAATCAACGGACTACAATTTACACAAGTCCTAGTGGATGGCGGCAGCGATTTAAACCTGCTATATCCGGACACAATCCGCAAGTTGGGGATAGACCCTACTAAAGTTCGTCATAGCCGCACTTCCTTCAAAGGAGTGACGCCAAGCCCTTACGCCAAGTGCGCGGGCTCCGTACTACTAGAAGTTGTGTTCGGATCACCCAACAACTTCCGTCGCGAAAAGCTAATCTTTCATGTCGCCCCATTCAAAAGTAGCCATCAAGCACTATTGGGACGTGAAGCTTTCGCCCCCTTTAACGCAATACCGCATTACGCGTCTCTTACACTTAAAATGCCCGGTCCACGCGGCATCATCTCATTAAAAGGTCGTTCAAGACCCCAGACACGGCTAGGCGAGTCTGGCACAGATAAACTAGGGGCTACCTAGCCGCATACCCCTTCACAAGGGGCTGCACGTACAAACAATAAAAGCTCAACTTTATTCATTCATTCATACTTTACTTTCAATAAATTTTTTGCACGATTTCTTTTCAAGCTAAGTTCCTCTCTTTTTACAGATGAACAACGTGTACACCCGTCCAGGATACGGCACAACAGAGACACAGGCGCAGATGTGCAGCAGGGACCCGTGGCAAGGATTCTTTTCAGATTAAGACCCTGCGTAAACCTTTCTTACTGTCTCTTGTTGATTCATATCCCACGGTTTTTTACCATAACCAACGAGGAGGCTGGCGTTTTGGCATCGGCCGCGTCAGAAATACTAGCCTGTACCTGGACACTAGGGGCTTAGGGCATTGTTATGCCCGTTATCATAAAGACCGAATACCTTAGGGAGTGTTCGGCGTCTCGAGTTAGGCCTTATATGCATTAGCTCCGAATCATGTCTTTGGTCAAATGTTGGGTTTGCCCGGCTCCTGAGTTTTGTTGCTTTATGTTCCGTATCATCGGCTAACGCGGCACCAGGAGAACTACTGCGATTGTGCCCCGGTTCGGCCGGGCGAGCACCTCAGTAGAGAAAGCCAAAAACTGACTGTCATGATACAACGAGAGATTGGTCAACCACTCGATCGACTACCGGAATGTTTAGAATTCCTCCGCTTTGACGAAGGACCGTTTCCTGGTCAGGCACATACGCGCCCCGAATTCGGAGTGCGCGGTGCCCCTAGGGGCTATATCGTAGCCCCACCCTCGAACTCCTATGGCTAAGTGAAAGTGATAAAGCATTATAGTCCGGTTGCCTCGTTTGCTACGCTACCACCTCCTTCACAGGACCAAGACGTTGGATTAAGTGTGAAAATGCGCTATTTTTGCAAACACCCCGCACGATGTGCGTGGGGGCTGAAGCCGAAGACTGCAATCTTTCAGGTTATACACAAGTATACATTAATGGCCGCACAGGAGATATTTCAATACTTGAACGCACAAGTATAAAAAGCACTTATATTATGCATATCATCTTACAAATTATAAAAATCATTTAAACATGACATTCTTTGAGCACTGCGACTCTATTGCACGAGCACCCCGCAGAACTTCCCGAAAATAGTGTTCGGCGGGTAACCGGCTTTCGTCCGAACCACGGGTTGCAACATCGGTGGCATCCATCTCCGTCCAGTATGTCTTCACACGGGCGAGGGCCATCCGTGCACCCTCTATGCAGGCCGACCGCTACATCGCCTTGATATGCGGCACCGCCCCAAGGAATTGCTGCAATAAGCCAAAATAACTCTTCGGCTTGGGCCTATCCGGCCAGACATAAGCCACGATATCCGCCATGGCAAGTCCGGACAATCTATTTAGCTCAGCCCACTCAGCCAACCGATCGGTCAGCGAAAGTGAACGCTCCGGGCTGTGGAATTGAGACCAAAAAAGCTCTTCCGTCTCGTGATCCTTTTGACTTCGGAAGTGCACAACAGCACCTGCCGCACTCGCCGCTAAATCCATATAAGGATCCTCCGGACCCCACAGCTGGCCAAGCTGAGCATACTTCGGATCTGTGAACCTCCTGCGCAGCAGAAAAGGCTTGCCAGCAGCAATATCTCCGGCCTGGCGCAGCTCCTCCTTTATAGCCCTCATTGCAGAACGGGCATCCTTGGCTGCGGCGGTGGCCTTCTTCAGGCTTTCTTGCTTCGCTCGGCGTTCTTTTTCAAGAACCTCATAGCGGTCGGTAACACCTTTCAGCTTCACGGCCATTTCGGCCATCTCCTCCCTACTTCGGCAGTGAGCAGCCCTTTCGGCTTCTAACTCTTCGGCCGCCTTCGAGGCAGCCGCATCACTCCTCCTGGCCTGCTCCTTGGCTCGAGCAAGCTCTGCTCGAAGGTCCTCCACAGCAGTGGCACCATCTGCATCAAACACACATGTTGTAAGGAGTGAGCTTCGGTTCCCTTACTAGGTGACCACGGAGAAACAACCTACCCTGCGACTCGTCAAGTCGCTTATTGACCAGCGCGATGTCCGCATCCGCAGCGTCGAGTTGCCGCTTTAGTTCAGCAACTCCATCAGTCCGGCTGGCCAACGGACTATCCGCCACCTATGTAGGAAAGGCGAGAATTAATACCTGAGATTATGATCCTCGGCACGCTGTCGCTTTCGACAACATACCAAGTCTCAGGGGCTACTATCTATACAGGGCGCGCTTTATGTGCAAAACTGTCAAAAGGTATGTCATTTTTACGTACCTCAAACCCCGCCAGCAAACTTCTGACGGCATCATGCAGCCCGCCTTCGGCGGATGAAATTCTTCCAATCACCATACTCATCAATGTACAGTGATCTTCTGAGATAGACGCCCTCTCAAGCAGATCCTTCAGCTCCCCCGGTCGTACACCAGTTGGTGCCGGACTCTTCGGCTCTGCCGGACTTGGGGATACCCTCCGTGATGACACCTCAGGGTCGTCCGCCCCACCTGACAGTGTGGCAGATGGAGGCGTCTCGCTGTCCATCATCTCCGGACGAAGGTCCCCCGAAGACGAGCTCATCTGAGAAGGACGGAGATCCGAACTACAAGGTAAAAACTTAGGTTATCCTCAGAAGCACAAATAGGGATGTCCCTTATTACAAAACTTCCCTTTTCTCTACTTACGGCTCGCTGGAGGGCTGATTCCTTAGGGGAGATAGTGCGGCCGGGCCCTCCCCAGACGCAGGACCCTCTGGTGAAGATCTCTTTCCCCGCTTGGAGGCCTTGGCCTCCGGGGGCCGGACACCGTATCAGTTTTGCTTGCGCCATCCACTCCTGTTCAAAGGACGATTGGTTAAAAAGAAAATTCAAGAAGGCACAAACAAATGGTATGTCCCGACACAGAGCTACTTACTTGTGTATCCAGGCGATTGCAGCTTAGGCCGGCGTCCTCGGTCAATTCCGGACACACCTCTTGTGATCCGAAGAATAATTTGTACATCTCCACGGGTGTCCTACCCATGAAGTGTTGGAGAATTCGTGGTCCCTCCGGATTGAATTCCCATAGCCGGAGAGCACGACGTTTGCAGGGCAGAAGATGCCTAATCAGCATGACCTGCATCACCACAACCAGATCGATCTCCCTTTCTTGGAGGTCTCAAATCTGGCCCTGCAATAGGGGCACGTCCTTTGACGGCCCCCAGTTGAGCCCTTGGTTGACCCATGACATCAGCCGTCATGGAGGTTCCGAGCGGAAGATGGGCGGCGGCTTCTGCCTGCTGCCCCTGGGAGCGGTAATATAAAACCACTCCTGTTGCTACAAGCCGAGCTCCTCTTGGAAAGAGCCCTCGGGCCATGGAGCATCGGCCCTCCTGCTTACAACCGCCCCGCCGCACTCTTCTTGACGCCCCTCGATCATCTTCGGCTCCACGTTGAAGGTCTTGAGCCACAAACCGAAGTGGGGGGTAGTGCGGAGGAAGGCCTCGCAGACGACAATGAATGATGAGATGTGGAGGATGGACTCCGGAGCCAAGTCGTGGAATTCCAACCCATAGTAAAACATAAGCCCTCTCACAAAGGGATCCATCGGGAAGCCTAAACCTCGACGGAGGTGGGACACAAACACGACGCTTTCGCTGGACTCGGGAGTGGGAATGACTTGCCCTTTGGCGGGCAACCTATGCGAAATCTCGTAAGTCAGGTACTTGGCTTCTCTCAGCTTTTGCATGTCCTCTTCCGTAACGGAGGAGGGCATCCACCGACCCTGTAGGTCGGAGCCGGACATTGCCGAAAGTCTGAAGCGCTCGAATCTGGGGCTCTAGGTGTTGGAACTCAGGGCAAAGGGCAGATTCGATTGAGGATTGAAGAAAAACGAGCCTTGGTCCCATTATAAAGAGGAAGAATACCAAGAGCCGTCCCCGTGACCGTTTGGGACTCGCCTTTGATAGAGGAGGCGTGGCAACGGGCGCGGTTGGGTTACCCACGTCCGTATTGATGGGAATCCCGGAATAAGGGGAACACGATCTCTGCTTCGACAAGACGTGCCAAGGAAACCGCTTCGCTAAACGCGCTGAGGTGGTATAGTAAAAATGATTCAAGTAAAGGCTTGGCAGTGGTGTGACGTCACGCCACAAAATACGTCAGCAGATTGAGCTTGTCTACATATTATTCTCTCTACGATGGTATGTGGAATTTATTTTGCAAAGCCGGACACTATCCTGGTGATTACAATCTTCTATGAATTAATTCGGAGGAGAAACCCGCCTTGCAATGCCGAACAATATGCGCGCCGGACTCATCGTCATTGAAGCCTGGTTCAGGGGCTACTGAGGGAGTCCTGGACTAGGGGGTGTCCGGATAGCCGGACTATCATCATCGGCCGGACTCCAAGACTATGAAGATACAAGATTGAAGACTTCGTCCCGTGTCCGGATGGGACTTTCCTTGGCGTGGAAGGCAAGCTTGGCAATACGGATATGTAGATCTCCTACCATTGTAACCGACTCTGTGTAACCCTAGCCCTCTCCAGTGTCTATATAAACCAGAGGGTTTTAGTCCGTAGGACGAACAACCATTACAACAATCATACCATAGGCTAGCTTCTAGGGTTTAGCCTCCTTGATCTCGTGGTAGATCCACTCTTGTACTACCCATATCATCAATATCAATCAAGTAGGAGTAGGGTTTTACCTCCATCGAGAGGGCCCGAACCTGGGTAAAAATGTCGTGTCCCTTGTCTCATGTTACCATCCGCCTAGACGCACAGTTCGGGACCCCCTACCCGAGATCCGCCGGTTTTGACACCGACAGGGAGCTCATTGGCCTTGTACAGGCCGTTCTTCATTGGCGGCCGTACTTGTGGGGACGGTCCTTCCAGATTCGCACCGACCACTACAGCCTGACAGGGACCAACGGCTGTCGACCGTGTCGCAGCACCAGTGGATCAGCAAGCTCTTCGGCTTCGACTTCTCCATCGAGTATCTGCCGGGCCGCCTTAAAACCGTGGCCGACGCGCTGTCCCGTCGCGACTCCGACCTTGCTTCCTCCGCCGACGAGTCCACCGGGGCGGCCCTGTGCATCCGCTCCGGGCCGACGTTCGGCCTCTTCGCCGACATTCGCCGCGCCACTGCGACGGCCGACGATGCCGTCCGTCTTCAGCAGCAGCTCACATCCGGTGACCTGGAGGAGCCTTGGCGCTTCTCTGACGGACTGCTCCTCCATGGGCGCCGGGTCTTTTTTCCGGCGCAAGATGATCTCCATCACCAGGTGTTACAACTCGCCCACTCGGCGGGTCATGAGGGTATGCAGAAAACCCTCCATCGTCTTCGCGCCGACTTCTACATCCCTGGCGATCGCGCCCTGGTTCGCGACTGGGTTCGGTCTTGTCAGACATGCCAGCGCAACAAGACAGAGAATCTCAGGCCGGCCGGGTTACTCCAGCCCTTGGAGGTGCCATCTCAGGTCTGGGCGGATATATCCATGGACTTCATGAAGGGCATTCCCAAGGTGGGCGGCAAGTCGGTCATCCTCACGGTGGTCGACCGCTTCTCCAAGTACGCCCACTTCATAGCGCTCGGCCATCCATACACGGCGGCGTCCGTGGCCCGGGCCTTCTTCGACGGCATCGTCCGTCTACATGGGTTCCCTGCTTCGATCGTCAGTGATCGAGACCCCGTGTTCACGGGCCATGTCTGGCGCGACCTCTTCAGGATGGCGGGTGTCCAGCTCCGCCTGAGTACGGCGTTCCATCCTTAGACGGACGGTCAGTACGAGGTGGTTAACAAGGTCATTGCCATGTATTTGCGTTGTGTGACAGGTGATCGGCCTCGCGCTTGGGTGGACTGGCTCTCTTGGGTGGAGTACTGCTACAACACCTCTTATCACTCCGCCCTGCGCGCTACGCCATTTGAGGTGGTCTATGGTCGACCACCCCCGCCTATACTTCCGGTGGATCCGGAGACAACTCGGACGGAGGTTGCGGGTGACCTCATCTGCACTCGTGACGAGATGCTTGATGAGGTTCGTCAGCGTCTCCTTCAGGCCCAGCAGCTAGCCAAGCACTACTACGATGATCATCATCGCGAGGCGGAGTTCGCGGTGGGTGATTGGGTGTGGCTGCGTCTTCTCCATCGCTCTACGCAGTCCCTCGACCCGCACGCGAAGCGCAAGCTCGGCCCTCGCTATGCCGGGCCCTTCGATATCTTGGAGCGCATTGGGAAGGTGGCCTATCGTCTTCAGCTTCCAGCCCGCGCTCGCATCCACGACGTTTTCCATGTGGGGCTGCTCAAGCCTTTCCGTGGCGAGCCACTGGCGGCTCCACCGGCGCTTCCTCCCATCGCCAATGGTCGCATTCTTCCAGAGCCAGCAAAGGTATTGCAGGCACAGCTCCGTCGTGGCGTCTGGTTCATCCTCGTTCAGTGGGCAGGCCTTCCGGAGAAGGAGGCTACTTGGGAGCAGCATGACAAATTCCGCCAACACTATCCAGACTTTCAGCTCGAGGACGAGCTGTTTGCGCAGGCGGGGAGAGATGTTATGACCGGTTTGGTCTATACAAGGAAGAGGCCCACCGGGCATTAGTATTAGGGGCTTGACCCACAAGTTATCTTAGGCAAGTTATTTTAGGCAAGTTATCTTAGGCTAAAGTTATAAATACTAGTTGTAAGACATCGTTTGAGATCAAGCAATAAAGATATTATCATCTTCTGTTGCCCGGCTCCCTGAGAAGCCGGAACCCTAGCCGACACCAGCCAACCGCCGCCGCCCCTAAACCCTAGCCACGACGGCGCCTACTCGCCGGCGCGCCCGCTCCAGCCCTCGTCCACCTCCACCTCATCCCTATAACCTACGTAGTCGTGCTGGTAGGAACCCTAGTCCTACCATTAAGATATTTCCGTTCTCATTAAAGGGTGATGCTAAGACTTGGTATAATTCTCTTGCTCCTGGTTGTGTGTGTAGTTCCCGGGATATGATTTATTACTTCTCTACTAAATATTTCCCCGCTCATAAGAAACAAGCTGCCTTGCGGAAAATATATAATTTTGTGCAAATCAAAGAAGAGAGTCTCCCACAAGCTTGGGGGAGGCTTCTCCGATTACTTAATGCTTTGCCTGATCATCCTCTCAAGAAAAATGAAATACTTGATATCTTTTATAATGGACTAACCGATGCTTCCAAGGACTACTTGGATAGTTGTGCTGGTTGTGTTTTCAGGGAAAGAACAGTCGACGAAGCTGAATTACTATTGAATAATATGTTGACTAATGAAAATAATTGGACTCTTCCTGAGCCAATTCCTGAGGCAATACCTGAACCAATTGAGCCAACTCCTGAGCCTATTCCTAAACCCACTCCAAAGCAGAGAGGTGTTTTATTTCTCAGCCCTGAAGATATGCAAGAGGCAAATAAATCAATGAAAGAGAAAGGTATTAAATCTGAAGATGTTAAGAATTTACCACCTATTGAAGAAATACATGGTCTTAATATACCGCCTGTTGAAGAACCACATTGTCTTGATAAGCCGACACAGGTAGTAAAGGTAAATTCTCTCTATAGATATGATAAAGTTGAAATCCCCTCTACTAAATTTCATAGCCCATGCTTAGATGAATTTGATGACTTTATGGCTAGACAAGAAAGTTTGAATGTTTATGTTGGTAGAGAGTTAAAGAATAATGCTTTCGAGATAGGACATGTGAGCGATAATATGGCTAGAGTTAAAGGTGAACTCAAACTCATTAGCAAATATACTTATATGGTTGCTACTCAAGCTGAGCAAGTACTGAAAGCTCAAAATGATTTGCTTGATGAATTAAATAATAAAAATGACTTTGCTGTTAGAGTGTCTACTAGAACTGGTAGAATGACTCAGGAACCTTTGTATCCTGAAGGCCACCCTAAGAGAATCGAGCAAGATTCTCAAAGAAATAATTTAGAGGCACCTAGTTCTTCTAAAAAGAAGAAGAAGAAAACCGATAGAACTTTGCATGCTTCTAGTGGACCTACTGTAGACACACTTGAGAATCCCAATGATATTTCTATTTCTGATGCTAAAACACAATCAAGTGATGAACATGAACCTAGTGATACTATTAATGATAATGTTCATGTTGATGCTCAACCTAGCAAAAACAATGAAGTAGAGATTGAACCTGCTGTTGATCTTGATAACCCACAATCAAAGAATCAACGTTATGATAAGAGAGATTTTGTTGCTAGGAAGCACGGTAGAGAAAGAGAACCATGGGTTCAGAAATCCATGCCCTTTCCTCCTAAACCATCCAAGACAAAGGATGATGAGGATTTTGAGCGCTTTGCTGAAATGATTAGACCTATCTTCTTACGTATGCGCTTAACTGATATGATTAAAGTAAATCCTTATGCTAAGTATATGAAGGATATCATCACAAATAAAAGAAAGATTCCGGAAGCTGAAATTTCCACCATGCTTGCTAATTACACTTTTAAGGGTGGAATACCAAAGAAACTTGGAGATCCGGGTGTACCAACTATACCATGCTCCATTAAAAGAAATTATGTTAGAACTGCTTTATGTGATCTTGGAGCCGGTGTTAGTGTTATGCCTCTCTCTTTATATCATAGACTTGAATTGAATAAGTTGATACCTACTGAAATATCTTTGCAAATGGTTGATAAATCAACTGCTATACCTGTCAGTATTTGTGAGGATGTGCCTGTTGTGGTTGCAAATGTCACTATCTTAACGGACTTTGTTATTCTTGATATTCCCGAGGACGATAGTATGTCTATTATCCTTGGTTGACCTTTTCTTAATACTGCAGGGGCTGTTATTGATTGCAACAAAGGCAATATCACTTTTCATGTTAATGGTAACGAGCATACGATACACTTTCCGAGGAAACAATCTCAAGTTCATAGCATCAATTCTATTGGAAAAGTTCCAACTATTATTATTGGAGGTTTGGAATTTCCTCTCCCTACTGTCAAGAAAAAGTATGATATTCTTATTATTGGGGATTTTCATATCCCCGTTGAGGTAACTTAGTGTTATTTGAAATTTCTCCGGTTCCGTGTTACTCAGAATGAGTTTGTTAACAAGACTTGATCAACCTTGTTAGTGGATTCATTTTGATGATCACGAGATGGATGAAACTAGAAGGCACAACCTTCTGTACCCTCTTTTTACTTTCTGTTATTTAGAATAAATAAAGCAAAAATAGTATTATCCGTCTGTTTTCTGAATTATCCGTGCATTAAAGAATATCCCAAAAATAAAAGTGCTCCATATGCCCTGCAAATTTAGTATGATTTTTTATGGAATATTTGAGGATTGTAGGCACTGAAAACACTGCAGGAGGGGCAAGCCCCAAGCCACGAGAGTGGAGGGTGCGCCCCCTCCCCCTGGGTGCGCCCCCTGTCTCGTGGGCCCCTGGTGGCCCCCCTCCACTTTTGCCAGCACCCTCACACTTCATCTTCTACCCAAAAAAATCCCCATCCAGCTCAAGCACGAGTTCTAACTCATTTTACTCAATTTTCGATCTCCTTGCTCAAAGCTCCATTCACAAAACTGCTTTGGGAGATTGTTGCTTGGTATGTGACTCCTCCATTGGTCCAATTAGTTTTTGTTCTAGTGCTTTATTCATTGCAAATTTTTGCTGCATAGGTGACCTTGCTCTTGAGCTTGCATGTTAAATTTATGAGGTCCCAAGCAATTCTGATGCATGATATAGGCTCTAGGCACTTGTAGGAGTAGTTGCTATCAATCTTGTTTAGTTTTATTCACTTTTATTTTGAAGTTACTAAAATTTCAGAAATTTTTAGAAAATGTTAAGGAAACTTTTGAGGGGTTCTTCTAGCCAAACCTCTCGGGAAAAACAAGCCAAAGAGAAGGAAAAATCCAAGTATAATCTTCCTCTCTTAGCGGAAGTACGGTCGTGTGAATGGCCATGTGAGGATTTCTTGAAAGAAGCTGGAATTCATGAAGATTTTTATTCTTTGATCGAGACTGCATGCCTCACCGGTTTCATCAACGACCGGATTGGTCAGTATCTCTTACTCACCAATACTTTCGTGCAAAACTTTTATTATTATCCTAAGAAGTCACCGCCTGCAGTATCATTTCACTTATATGATGAATTTAAAGAATGTCTTTACGTAATTTTTGCGCGGTGTGTAGGATACCTTATGAGGGAGAATTAGAGGAACCCCATCGTAAAGATGTGGATAGCTTTGTTAATACGATCGTTGTAGAGGAGCCAAAGAAGTGTTCCGAGGCAAAAGTCTCTAGCATACACTTTCCTGTTTTACGCTACTCTGCCATATTTGCTAGTAGATGCTTGATTGGTCGTGGAAATAGTGGAAACTTGAGCATTCCTGATATTATCATTCTTCAACATGCCTTGCTTGGAGACAATACTTTTAGTATGGGTGCCGTCGTTGCTAAACGGCTAGCCCCGAATCGTACAAAAGGCCCCATATTAGGAGGTATCTATGATGCACGTCTTGCTAGATATTTTCAGATACCCATTAGGAACCATGAGAAAGAGGAGACAAAATTGCCTCCTCACATTTTAGATTACGAGAGCATGGTAGCACACAAGTTTATTGTTGACAACAAAGATAGGATGCTCTTGTATAAACTTAGATTCAATAAGAAACACATTGATATTATTATTTTGCCTGCGCCTCTGTTGTTTGATTTGCTTGCAGAAAATTTTCTTATCACACCGGAAGCGGTGAACAATCATCGAGCCCAAGCTTTTACTCCAAAACCTGAACCTGAGCCGGAACCTGAACTGGACCCTTATCGTGCATCATCTGTCCAGTGGGATCCAGAGATGACCAGCCAGTGGTATCCTGATTACACCTCCCAGTACACCGGGGAGAGTAGCGGTGGTTCTTGGTACTAGACCAACTTAGGCCAAAAGCCTAAGCTTGGGGGAGTACGTATTTCTCACCGACTTTACATTCATGTTCACACACTAGTCGTCGGTCCTCATACTCTTTCATTGTATTATCCATGCTAGTTTAAATTTCTTTTTCTAGTTTTCTTCTTGTGTGTTTGATAACCCTTAAGAAAAACCAAAAAAATTAGTTAGTTTAATTTCCATGCTTGTAGTAGCATTTAAAATGAAAACCCAAAAAGATTTCTAATTCTTCTTCTTACTTGTTGGGAGGTTTCCCGTGTAAATAGTTTTATTTTCTTTTCTTTCCTTTGGGGGTCGAGAAGACCATATTGGAAATGTTTAGTGTATCTCATATGCATGATTGTTTATTTAATTCAGAGCCCATATTACTTGTCTTCTCTCTTGAGCTGAATGCTTGCAAATTCCAGCTTAGTCCAATGCACGTGCACTCTTATTATTATACACATCGTTCGGTCGTGCAAGTGAAAGGCAATAATGACGATATATGATGGACTTGTTGGGATGAGAAAAGCTGGTATGAACTCGACCTCTCTTGTTTTTGTAAATATGATGAGTTCATCGTTTCTGAGTCAGCCTATTATGAGGTAAACATATTTGCAATGACATTTAGAGATTATAGTTGCTTGTGTCATGCTTGATTAGCCATGAGTTATAATGGTTTACCTTGCGTGCCAACATGCTATTAGAATGAATATGATGTGGTATGATGGGATGGTATCCTCCTTTGAATGATTTGAGTGACTCGACTTGGCACATGTTCACGCATGTAGTTGAATCAAATCAACATAGCCTTCATGATATTTATGTTCATGGTGGATTATATCCTACTCATACTTGTATTCGGTGTGAATTAATTTTAATGCATGTTTACGACTGTTGTCACTCTCTCAGTTGGTCGCTTCCCAGTCTTTTGCTAGCCCTCACCTGTACTAAGCAGGAATGCTGCTTGTGCATCCAAACTCCTTAAACCCCAAAGTTGTTCCGTATGAGTCCACTATACCTTCCTATATGCGGTATTTAACTGCCGTTCCAAGTAAATTTATATGTGCCAAACTCTAAACCTTCAAATGAAATTCTGTTTTGTATGCTCGAGCAGCTCATGTTTCAACTAGGGCTGCCTATATCTTCCATGCTAGGTGGGTTATTCTCAAGAGGAGTGGACTCCGCTCCTCATTCACGAGAAAGGGCCGGTAACCGGGATGCCCAGTCCCATGATCCAAAAAGATCAAAGCAAATCAAAATAATTAAACAAAACTCCCCCAGGGCTTTTGTTAGTTGGAGGCACTCGTTGTTTCGAGCAAGCCATGGATTGATGCTTGTTGGTGGTTGGGGGAGTATAAACCTTTACCATTCTGTTTGGGAACTGCCTATAATGCATGTAGTATGGAAGATACAGCCATCTCGTAGTTGTTGCGTTGAGAGCAAAAGTATGCCACTCAAAATGTTATTCAATATCTATTTTAAAATCGAGCTCTGGCACCTCTACAACTCCATGCTTCCCTCTGTGAAGGGCCTATCTATTTTCTTTTATGTTGAGTCATCACCCTTCTTATTAAAAGCACCCGCTGGAGAGCACACTATCATTTGCATTCATTATTATTGGTTTATATTGGGTATGACTTGACTGGATCTCTTTAACCATGAATTACAATGTTTAGTCAGTCCTTGATCTTTAAAGGTGCTCCGCATTTATGTTTTGCGGTCTCAGAAAGGGCTAGCGAGATACCATTTTGTTATATCATGTTATGATTGTTTTGAGAAAGTGTTGCCATCCGAGTTTTATTATTATGGCTCGCTAGCTGATTATGCTATTGATATGAGTAATTTTGAGACCCAAGTGTTATTGTGAGTATGGTTAGTTCATAATATTTGCTAAAACCTTAATGCTGGCTTTTCATGTTACAACAACAAGAGCAAACAGAGTTTGTAAAAGTTTTTCTTTATCACTTTCAGTTTATCAACTGAATTGCTTGAGGACAAGAAAGGTTTGAGCTTGGGGGAGTTGATACGTCTCCAACGTATCTACTTTTCCAAACACTTTTGCCCTTGTTTTGGACTCTAACTAGCATGATTTGAATGAAACTAACCCGGACTGACGTTGTTTTCAGCAGAACTGCCATGATGTTGTTTTATGTGTAGAAAAGAAAAGTTCTCAGAATGTCCTGAAAATCCACGGAGGCACTTTTTGGAATTAATAAGAATTTCTGGGCAAAAGAAATACACCAGGGGGCCCACACCCTGTCCACGAGACAGGGGGGCGCCCCACCTATAGGGCACGCCCCCCTATCTCGTGGGCCCCCTGGACCTCCACCGACCTCAACTCCAACTCCATATATTCATGTTCAGGGAGAAAAAAAATCGGAGAGAAAGTTTCATCGCGTTTTACGACACGGAGCCACCGCCAAGCCCTAATCTCTCTTGGGAGGGCTGACCTGGAGTCCGTTCGGGGCTCCAGAGAGGGGGATTCGTCGCCATCGTCATCATCAACCATCCTCCATCACCAATTTCATGATGCTCACCACAGTGCGTGAGTAATTCCATCGTAGGCTTGCTGGACAGTGATGGGTTGGATGAGATTTACCATGTAATCAAGTTAGTTTTGTTAGGGTATCATCCCTAGTATCCACTATGTTCTGAGATTGATGTTGCTGTGACTTTGCTATGCTTAATGCTTGTTACTAGGGCCGGAGTGCCATGATTTCAGATCCGAACCTATTATGTTTTCATGAATATATGTGTGTTCTTGATCCTATCTTGCAAGTCTATAGTCACCTATTATGTGTTATGATTCGACAACCCCGAAGTGACAATAATCGGGATACTTCTCGGTGATGACCGTAGTTTGAGGAGTTCATGTATTCACTATGTGTTAATGCTTTGTTCCGGTTCTCTATTAAAAGGAGGTCTTAATATCCCTTAGTTTCCGCTAGGACCCCGCTGCCACGGGAGGGTAGGACAAAAGTTGTCATGCAAGTTCTTTTCCATAAGCACGTATGACTATTTATGGAATACATGCCTACATTACATTGATGAACTGGAGCTAGTTCTGTGTCACCCTATGTTATAGCTATTACATGAGGAATCGCATCCGGCATAGTTATCCATCACTGATCCATTGCCTACGAGCTTTTCACATATTGTGCTTCACTTATTTACTTTTCCGTTGCTATTGTTACAACTACTACAAAACCCAAAAACATTACTTTTGCTACCGTTACCTTTGTTATCATATTACTTTGCTACTAAATACTTTGCTGCATGTACTAAGTTATCCAGGTGTGGTTGAATTGACAACTCAACTGCTAATACTCAAGAATATTCTTTGGCTCCCCTTGTGTCGAATCAATAAATTTGGGTTGAATACTTTACCCTCGAAAGCTGTTGCGATCCCCTACACTTGTGCGTTATCAGAGCTCCTGAGTCGCGATGCTCAGGCACCCCCCTTTTAATGTGCAAGCGCTTTGCATGAGGGAGGAGAGGCCCATGGTAGGCAGCGGACGATAATCATAAGTAGGTTAAGCATGAAGAAGTAAATCAACTTAGATAGATGCAGAGAAAGGCACATGCCGCTGGGTCAGGCGCGAGCGGCTTGGGGATGATGCAGCCCGAGGGCGCCCCCAACAAGGTAAGCTGAAGACATAAGCAAAACGGATACATGCCGCGGGGATAGACCCACGCGACCTGGGAATGATGCAGCCCTGAGGACGCTCCCAGCTGAAACAAAACTTGAGTGAAGTCACCTGATACCATTGTAGAGTGAGTGTGGGAGTAGCTGTCGGTGCGTGGTGAGGAAGCCGACCCTCATGAGCCTTCGGAGTTCCGATCCTCGGGAGGCTCGGGAGGTCCGGGCGGCTCGGCGAGGTCCATCTCCATTTCCTCCAGGAGCGCGCGGTGCTTGGCCACCTGAGCTTCCAGAATGCTCCTCATCAGGCGCTGGTGGGCAGCAGCCGCATTCGGCAGGCCGAAGGGCAGGCGAACGTAGATGTGCGGTGGACCCTCGCAACGTCCTACGCGCGAAGGCCAGAAGCACTCCTGAGACACGACTCGATTGAGCCCTGGGTAGTCGATGTAGACGCGCAGCCCGCCATCCTCACCTGCATGGGGAGCTACGCTGGGCAGGCGGCGGTTGCCGCGCATGACTCTCGATTCCTGCAACTCCTGAGCGACCTTGGTGATGAACTCCTAAGGGTTGGGCCCTCCTTGCCTTACGCCTTCCTGAGGGAAACGTGTCACGAAGCACGCCTCCAAGTGGTGCCTGAGCGCCTCCCTCGGGATCTTGGAAAAGTTAGTGGCTCCCAAGGAGAGAGCCCCCGAGCCTTTCCCAAGGAGGGCGCCGGGCGCGCCTCCCTGTGCGATGGAGGGTGGCGCCCCTTGGATGGGCGCATGCCCGGATGTGGCTCCTCCGGAGGTGCCTGCCTTCTGAAGCCTTGGGCCATGTGACGTCTTCTTCTTCTTGGGGGTTGCTTCAGGAAGGTTTCCACTCTTGCTGTCTGGGTCCTCGATTGACGCGGCTTGGAAGGCGCGCTCGAGAGAGCACACTGCATCCTTCTCTTCACAGGGGACCGTGATGACTCCGCCACTTCCTGGCATCTTGAGGACGTTGTAGCCATGGTGAGTCACTGCCATAAACTTGGCCAGAGTGGGGTACCCGAGGATGGCATTGTATGGCAGGCGAATGTGGGCGACGTCGATGTCAATGAGCTCGGTACGGTAGTTCTTGCACTGCCCAAAGGTGACAGGGAGGTGGACCTGCCCTATCGGGACAGTGGAACCATCAGTGACTCCTGAGAAAGGCTTGGTTGGTTGAAGCTGATCGTACTGCACTTGAAGATTGTTGAACGTCTCGATGGACAGGACGTTGAGCCCTGCTCCGCCGTCGATGAGGGTCCTGGTAACTTGCACATTGCTGATGACTGGGGAACAGAGCATCGGGAGGACACCGGTTGTTGCCGCGCATTTGAGCTGATCGGCCGAGCTAAACATGATGGTGCATGCGGACCACCTGAGAGGGCGCGTGGCCTCAAGCTTGGGGAGGACTGCATTCACCTCGCGAGCAAACTTCTTGAATATGCGCTGAGAGGCTGGGGCCTGGGCACCGCCCAAGATGCAAGCGATTGCACGTGGCTCCTGGAAGCCCCCAGCCCCCTCGTCCTGATGATGGTCATAATTCCTTCGCGGTGGTGATGGCAGAGGAGGAAGTACTGCGTTGCCTTGCGGGAGATCCTCATGAGGCTGATCCCTCCAAGCTCCCTCGCGAGGCTGGTCCTGTCGGCGGTCCTCGCGAGGCCGGTCACGCCACCCCTGGCGAGGGCCACGGTCGTCCCATCGTCCTCCACCTCTTCCTCCGCCTCGGCCGTAGCCCCGATCGTTGCGCTCGGGGCGTCGACCGATGCGGCCTTCTTGCACGGCCCTGAGCTCTTGGCATTCGTTGGTGTTGTGAGTATGGAGATCGTGGTACACACAGTACCGGCTGCCCTTGGACGACTCCGGCTGATCCCTGCCGTGCTTCATGTCCGGCTCCGCTGCGAGCACAGTTGCTCCCTTGCGCTTCACATCCTTGGCCTTGGCTATCTTCTCTTCTGGATCTGCAGCCGGGAGCTCGAGAAGGGAAAGGCGTCCCTCCTCAGCCCTTGCGCACTTGGTCGGCAGGTTGAACAACTCCAGAGACGTGCACAGATCCTCGTGGATTGCCAGCTCCTCCTTCATCTTGACGTCGTGGACGCCATCAGAGAACGCCGAGATGATGGCCTCCTCGGTCACCCTGGGAATCTTGAGGCGAGCGCTATTGAAGCGCTGGATGTACTTCTGCAAGGTCTCTCCGGGCTGCTGCTTGATGCGGCGCAGGTCACCCACGGCCGGCGGATGGTCGCGAGTGCCCTGAAAGTTGGCGATGAAGCGAGTGCGCATCTCGTCCCAGGAGGAGATCGTGCCAGGGGGTAGGTTCAGGAGCCAGGTGTGGGAACCATCCTTGAGTGCCATGGGAAACCAGTTCACCATGACCGTTTCATCCCTGTTGGCGGCTTCGATGCCTAGCTCGTAGAGCTGTAGGAACTCCGCGGGGTCGGTAGTGCCGTCGTAGCGAGGAGGCAGGTCAGGTTTGAGCTTGCCTGGCCAAGCGACACTGCGTAGCTCGGTGGTGAAGGCGCGGCAGCCTGCGGTGGCCACCGGAGCTCTCTGCTGATGCGGGGCTTGCTCCTGGAGGTTCCCGCACGCCGCTGCCTGGAGCAGCGCGGGGTCTTGACATGCTGGCGCAGGGATGCGGTCATGGCGCACCGGTGCCAGGAGCACGCGTGCACCTTCTTGGGGACGTGAGATTTCTTGGCAGCTCCTTTCTTGTTGCGCGGGTGCTGGACGTGGTGGATCTCATCCTGGGGCTGCGTGCCATGGTGCCAGGGCGCCTTCTTGGGGAGGAGGTGGTGGAGGCGCCTCCTGATCTGCGCCACCTGCGCAGGGCAAAGGGCGAGGCAGCGAGAGGGACGACGCAGGGGAGCCCCCTGCAACGCTGACGAGCTCGGTGATGCGAGCGAGCCACTCCTCATAGAGGTCGTCGACGGGATGGTAGTGCAGGAGCTCACGCGCCAGGAGCAACGCGGCGTGCGCATCCATGGGGGCGCGACGGGCGTGGGACGACGAACCAGCTGGAGTCAACGACGGGGTGGCGGTGCGGCCTTCCTGCCGCACCGAAGGATGCAGCAACGAGGCCTGCTGCTCGTTCCCCGCCGGGCCGGTGGCAGCGTTGGCGGCAGGCGACGGGGAACGATGGGGACACCCACCGACGGGAGCCATCTGGGTGACGCGGGCGGCGAGAGCAGCCCGACGCTCGGTGCGAGCCCGGCGAGCGTCAGCCATGGACACGACGGGAGGTCGAACACGGAACAGCGGAAGAAAGATTCCAGCGCACCCCTACTTGGCACGCCAAATGTTAGATGTTGGGTTCCGGCAGACCCTTAAGGTTCGAAATCTGGGGTGCGCGCGAAGATCTTCCCCCTACCTATCCGCACGTCTGATCGCCTCGCGAGAATCTAAGCTAAAACGATGAACAACACGAGGGACGCAAGATTTATACTGGTTCGGGCCACCGTTGTGGTGTAATACCCTACCCCAGTGTGTGGTGTGGTGGATTGCCTCAGGGAAGATGATGAACAGTACAGGGAAGAACTGCCTCGCGAGAGGTGTTCTTGAGCTGGTGCGATGAACTGCTCGGATGAGTTCGGTTGCCTATCGATCTAATGAGAACTCGATCCGATCCCCTCTACTGTGGTGGCTAGCCCTATATATAGAGGTCCTGGTCCTCTTCCCAAATATTGAGCGGGAAGGGCGCCAACAACAGCCATTTTGAAGAGGAACATCTAGTACAAGTTATCCTGACTAAATTTGGTCTTCGACTGGCAAAGGCGTTGGGGATGACGCTGTCTTGGGCTCCACGGTGACCTCCATCCTGCCGCTCTACTGGTCTTGGTCTCGTTGCACTGAAATGGTAACCTTTGCCTGATGCCTTGGTACTCCACGCTTGTGCTTTGCCCCTTTACACCAAAGAGGAAATAAGGACACTGCGCAGGCCGGCGCCCTCCTGGTACCCGCTTGGTCTCGATCGTCACGGCTTGCGTCACGAGTACCTCGCGAGGCACCCTTGCCTTGATCTCTCCACCTCCTCGCGAGCCTGCCTAGCGAGGCCGCTCCTGAGGAAGCCTTGTGTCATCCGCCCCGCGAGGCTTAGCCCCTCATGTGGGTCTTGAGTCTTGCGCTGATGAAGATGGGCCGTACTGGGCCACCTCTCGAGCCACGCCGCAGGCCGCAGGCAGGCAAGTCTGGGGACCCCCATTCCCAGAACACCGACAAAAGTAGATAAAGGCATATCATTGGAATCAATAGGAGAACTCTTAGTATCAAACAATTTCATAAGTTCATCCATCTTTCCACTCAAAACGTTAATTTCTTCTATGGCATGCACTTTTTTACTAGTAGATCTTTCGGTGTGCCATTGAGAATAATTAGTGTAGCGACCAGACCTCAAACAGTCTGATCTCTGTGCATCAGTGTCATCCCTGGATCAGTAATGCTGACACGCACAGTACTTGAAGGATTTATAACACAGTAGAAATCACACACTTATTACATCGAATGTCTCAAAAGTGAACTTATTACAATAAATATGGCTTAAGGCCATCTAATAACAATAACAGCTGAAGGCTTGGAAGATAAGCGAGTCCATGTACTCCAACGGCATCACTGAGTATAAGATCACGACCTAAGGCACCTTACTTGTCGTCTGAAAAGTCTGCAACATGAACATTGCAGCCCGAAAACGGGTCAGCACATGGAATATGCTGGCAATGCAACACATAGAGAGTAATGAACAGAATAATGCTATCACTACATGCATATATGGCTGGTGGAAAGCTCTATGGTTACAGTTTTGCATAAAGCCAATTTTTCCCTACTACAAAGGAATAAATTTTATTTAACTATCATGGTGGTTGTTAAACATTGATAAGGTTCCTCCAACTCAATCCCAATTAAGCATCATCATTAACCCAACAGAATTAAATTAAGTAACATGATGAGATTCACATGATAATCCAAGTACTAGATACTCAAAACGTCCATAACCGGGGACACGGCTAGCCATGATTAGTTTATACACTCTGCAGAGGTTTGCGCACTTTTCCCTGCAAGACTCGATCTCCTCCGCTTGATTTCTCACACTACATGGTGTTTGAGAAATGGATGACCGAGACACAGTCTTTTAGAAGCATTAACTCTCTACTCCGGGTAGACAGTACCAACCTACATCCCCTACATCTGCTAGTCTACCTCTTCAAGAGCTCACGCAACTTAATCAACTATGCTAGAGCCCATAGTAGCTTGCGGCTGCACACGAAAGTTTCTAGCATGAATAATCTCATGATCCCTTTGAGCCTGGGTGGCGGTCCATAGGAGAATCACACGGTACCCCGGGATTCCCAAAAATACAGGCAACACTGGGTTCCCCAGGTGCCTCAATCGACCCAGATGTGAATTTAAGTTGCCACCTTAAATAAACCATTAATTAACAATCTGATATCAGTCATGGATACACTCACCCAATCCACGTCTACTGGCATAGCATAGCAATATAAGCAAACGTAGAAGTAACTCCCAAAGGTTTGATTAAAACAGGTAATAGGTACTACCTCATCTACTTCCCAAAACCCACATATTAATCAGATCATAATCATGCAATTGATTGATGATTGATCTAATGCAATAAAACTGGGTAGTAAAGAGGTATGATCAAAGTGTTACTTGCCTTGCTTGTTATCCGTGAAACCAAGAGATTCGAAGTAGCAAGCGGCGCACTCTGGGTACTCTATCACAAACAAACAAGCATACAATAAGCACTCATCTAATGCATAGGTAAAACTCAAATAAGATATCTAACCATAAAGTTCAACTTAAGAACTCCGGTTTTGCAAAATATATCAAATCAAACGAAGCAACGAAAGTCAAACGACGAAAGAAACAAGCTTCATTTACTAATCTGGACTTAGGTCAAATTCTACAGTTGCAAAAACTTGTTTGAGTTGGTTAAACGGAAAGAGGGTTTTGAGATGAAACTCTAGGCGCTTGAATCGCCTGATTTCGATAAACGAGCGAAAAGTTATACTAGAACGAAAATCGGATCAGAAACCGCGATCAGAAATAATCGCGGAAAATCCGAGAAAAAGAAAAATAGACGAACAGGCTAACGAACGAACGTTTGCTGTCTACGAAAAAACGACGAAAACCCTTTGTTAAAACGAATGTACGGACGAACGTCCGCTAAATAAACTAAACCGGGAAAAAATAAAAACCGATCTAATAAAAAAACTGTGGTTTTTAAAAAAACAGGCGGTTAACCCGCGAAAACCGGCGGCGGCGGCGGCTACCTTGGGTCAGGGTCCGGCAAGGTCGGCGGCAGCAGCGGCGAGGCTGGCGGCGGCGGCGGCGAGGGGATCCGGCGGCGGGGCATCGGGGCGGCAGCGGCGGGATCCCGCGGC